>NW_027507784.1:2168705-2251516 GCF_037356315.1 Lithobates pipiens | reverse complement strand
CTCTCCTCCTCTTCCACTCCCCTCCTCTTCCACTCCCCTCCTCTTCCACTCCCCTCCTCTTCCACTCCCCTCCTCTTCCACTCCCCTCCTCTTCCACTCCCCTCCTCTTCCACTCCCCTCCTCCTCTTCCACTCTCCTCCTCCTCTTCCACTCTCCTCCTCTTCCACTCTCCTCCTCCTCTTCCACTCTCCTCCTCCTCTTCCACTCTCCCCCTCCTCTTCCACTCTCCCCCTCCTCTTCCACTCTCCCCCTCCTCTTCCACTCCCCTCCTCTTCCACTCTCCTCCTCCCTCTTCCACTCTCCTCCTCCTCTTCCACTCCCCTCCTCTTCCACTCTCCTCCTCCCTCTTCCACTCTCCTCCTCCCTCTTCCACTCTCCTCCTCCCTCTTCCACTCTCATCCTCCTCTTCCACTGCCCTCCTCTTCCACTGCCCTCCTCTTCCACTGCCCTCCTCTTCCACTGCCCTCCTCTTCCACTCCCCTCGCCTCCTCTTCCACTCTCCTCCTCCTCTTCCACTCTCCTCCTCCTCTTCCACTCTCCTCCTCCTCTTCCACTCTCCCCCTCCTCTTCCACTCTCCCCCTCCTCTTCCACTCCCCTCCTCTTCCACTCTCCTCCTCCCTCTTCCACTCTCCTCCCTCCTCTTCCACTCCCCTCCTCTTCCACTCTCCTCCTCCCTCTTCCACTCTCCTCCTCCCTCTTCCACTCTCCTCCTCCCTCTTCCACTCTCCTCCTCCCTCTTCCACTCTCCTCCTCCTCTTCCACTGCCCTCCTCTTCCACTGCCCTCCTCTTCCACTCCCCTCGCCTCCTCTTCCACTCGCCTCCACTCGCTTCCACTCTCCTCCTCTTCCACTCTCCTCCTCTTCCACTCTCCTCCTCTTCCACTCTCCTCCTCTTCCACTCTCCTCCTCTTCCACTCTCCTCCTCTTCCACTCTCCTCCTCCTCCCTCTCCCTGATCTGAAATCGGCCAACCACCTTCTCCATATATTCTCGAACTTCCCTGAACAGCCGCGATGCAAAAACGCACATTTCTCTCTTTGTGTTTTTTTCCACTTGATTATTTTTTTTTATGTATTATTATTTATTTATTTTTTCTTACAAAAAAATGTTTTTATATTATTTTTTTTCTTAAGAAAAATAAAATAAAAAAAAGTTTTGCCTATAGGTCTGCTTTAAATAAGAAAAAAAATATTATTTTTTTTCTTATTTAAAGCAGACCTATAGGCAAAACTTTTATTTTTTATTTTTTTTTTAATAGAGTTGGGGAGGGTTAGAACCCCGGTCTGTGTGTGTTGTTTGTTTCCCCCCCCCCCCCCCCACACCATCTGTATTCTGTTGCAGAAATTTCTCTTCACTTCCTGTCCCATAGCCAAACAGGAAGTGAGAAGAAATCCCTGCAAATGAAGGAAATTCCTTAGCTCCCCCCCCCCCCCCACCCCAAGGTCACCAGAACTTCATTGGAAGATTTCCCTTCTATTACTTTTTCTGGGGACGACCCAAAATGTGGGATTTTCTTTTACTTTTAGTAATGATGGTAAACAGGAGAAATAGAGAGAGGGGGGGGGATCTCCGGAGACACGGACAGCAATAAAAACTGACGGGTTCTAATCCATCTCCACTTTATGCAAAACTAAAAAAAAAGTTTTGCCTTTTTAGTTGTACTTTTAAGAAAAAAAAAAGTAAATTTTTTTTTTTTTTCCCTTTTTTTTTTTTTTTTTTTTTTTTTTTTTTTTCTCCCTTTTTTTTTTTTTTTTTTTTTTTTCTATTTAACTTTATTGGTAACGACCCCCCCTTGTGATAGCTTTGGGAAAGTCACAGGCCCTTTTTTATGGAGACATCAAGGATGTAATGGATCTGACATCTTCTCTGACCTCCAAAGCAGCTAACTGAGCTCAGCTGATGCTTGATTAGCTGCTTCTCTGACTGGAACAGACAGGAAATGACCGCCCTGAACCCCGCAAGGGACACAATCCTCATCGCTCATCTCCAGTCCATGGAGTCCGGCATTGCCTTGGCCTGCAAGCAAAGTTCTCCCTATATTGCTCTTCTTTGGGGTCTGCCATCTTGAATCAAGATCTGGCGCATGCGCAGACATGCCGGCTGTTTTCTTTTTTTTTTTTTCTGCCTATGTGACCTGGCAGAGCCTCGCGGCGTGTCTGCGCATGCACGAGATCTACATCATGCATCACAGGAGGCAGCTTGCGGGATCTTGCACATGCACAGAAATTCCACAGGGGAAGCTGGAGGGGCTTGCAGCACGGTTGCGCATGCGCGCGGTCCGGATACTTCCTCCTCACCTAGGTGTGGATTGAGGAGGGGAATAAAAAAATAAAAAAAAAAGTGTTCACTTTAAAAATATAAAAAAGTTGCACTTTGTGGTGATTTCTTTTCTTTTTCTTTATTTATTTTCATTTTTCGCACGCATTAAAATTTTGCATTTTTGGATTCAAAATCGCCTAAAAACTCCCCAAATGTTCTGCATTTTCTTTAGAGGAAGAAATATCGATATCTTCTAAGGTGACCTGCAATGCTAACTGTGATAAAGCAGCCCCTCCCCCCTCCTTGGTGCACAGCCCCCCTCCTCCTCGGTGCACATCTAGCTCCACCCCCTCCTCCTCCGTGCACAGCCCCCCTCCTCTGTGCATAGCCGCCCCCCTCCTCCTCCTCTGCTGCTGCTCCTCCTCCTCCGTGCACAGCCCTCCTCCTCCTCGGTGCACAGCTAGCTCCACCCCCTCCTCCTCCTCCGTGCACAGCTCCCCCCCTCCTCTGTGCATAGCCGCCCTCCTCCTCCTCCTGCTGCTGCTCCTCCTCCTCCGTGCACAGCCCTCCTCCTCCTCGGTGCACAGCTAGCTCCACCCCCTCCTCCTCCTCCTCTGTCTTCGTGCACAGCTCCCCTCATCCTCCTCCCTCCTTTCTTCTTTCTTCCTCTTTCGTGCACAGCTCCCCCCTCCCCCCTGAGGCCCTGGGGGGGCGGAATCCTTGTTAAAAGGGACTTCCAGGGTCTAATAAATCACCCTCCGCTTCCCCCACAACCACCGGGCCAGGGTGGTGGGGGGAAAAGGTTCTTGTCCCCTTCAATATGAAACGAGGTGCTTTGGGTGGACCCCCCCCCCATGTTGAGGGCACATAGCCTGGTATTGTTGAGGGGAGGGGTGCGATTTGTCTGACATCACAGCCAAAGACATCAGAAACACAACACAAGATCAATGAGAAGCTGGCATGTTTCACACCAGTATGGGGGTGCTCGGTCATGACCCCGCTATGGGGGGGCTCGGCCATGACCCCGCTATGGGGTGCTTCGTCAATAACTCGGTACAGCCTAATATATCATTTATTTAAAAAAATAATAATAATAATAATGGGAGGACTTGATCCTGAGCCTCTGATGTCTTTTTGTACCAGAAGACTTTTTAAACCGTCTTCAATAAAGGTTCTAACAGAGTGCGGCCGTCCAGCCTTCCCATCAGCAGGTGAGGAGCATCATGAGACGTCGGCCTGGAGCCGTCTTCTTCTTCTGTTGGTAGTGCAGAGGAATACTTTTGAAGTGGCACAGATATGAACGGAAATCATGGGGTACCTCTTGTCATGCGACTTTACAGTCCCAAGTGTTTCATAGGGACCGAAAAGAAGGCCCTGTAGAATTATATGTCAGAAATTTTTTAATGTCATGCAATATTTGCACAATTTGCTCATCCAATCTATTTTTTTTCTTAAAAAAAAAAAATAAATAAATAAATAAATTTCTAGTGCACACACATGATACGGTCCTCCCCATTTATTTTATTTTTTTTATTTTATAAAATAATATACGAGGCTGTACGGAGTTATCTGATGCCATATATGCCCGGCCTCAAAACTGCATCAGGGTCCGCCAAGTGTGGAAAAATTACGACACCCAAAGTTATTTATAGGCGACACTTCAAACGCATTTTACAGCTCATCAGTTTCAAGAGAACCATAAATGAGGAACCGAGAATCCTTTCTGTCACTATGTGCTGCGCAATTGTTTACATATATCTGAGCGCCTTACCGTACATATGTGCTTGTGTGTCTATGAGCAGGCTGACCGGGGAGCTTTTTCATTTATTTATTTGTAAAATTTACTTATCCTTCTTTTTTTTTTTTTTCTTTTTTTTTTATTTTTTTTAGCAATGTTTTGCCGATGTGAAATTGGTCATATTGCCCCAAATGTAACTTTGCAGAAATGTGGTCTTCATCCCTAGTTTTAGTTAAAAATTTTATTTATTTTTTTCCACGTGAGAAATCTGGGGGGCTTATCACTAAATTCCTTTTTTTTTTTTTCTTTTCTTTTTTTTTTTAACGCCCTCCTACCCAGGAACCACCCCGGGATCGGGCCCTCGTAGACCACCCGCTGGTGATCAGCCTCCCCCACCTGGGGGCCAGCACGCACGAAGCCCAGAACCGCTGCGGGGAGGAGATTGCGCAGCAGATTGTGGACCTGGTGAAGGAACGCGCTCTGGTCGGAGCGGTGAGTAGAGCCGATGGGTCGTGTTCTCGTGACGCTCTCCTGTGTGTTTTGTAGTATTTTATACCTTTTTTTTTTTTTTTTTTTTTTTTTTTTTTACAATACATGTTGTTGTGTCCCATAGTGGGGGGCAGAGTAGTGCTCTAATAAGTTTTGGCATCCATAAGATGGGGACCTATACAGAGTATGGAGATATATATATATTATACAGGTGTGAACAGTGACCTCTACAGGCTGGAGATATGAACACCACACAGTGACAGCATACAAGGTTGACAACCGTTGTCATGGTTACTTTACTCTCATGCACGTAAAAGCTGAACCCCCCCCCCCCCCCCAACCAGCGTTCAGGTCATATGGTGGGTTCACCCTGGTTTCTAAAGGCTGTATAAGATGACAATGATGGAAGGCCAGCAAGCCATCCTACTTTTGGCCTACCCCCATAAAGACCTTACACTACCCAGGGCCGTCTTTAATATTGATTGGACCCCGGGCAAAACTTTTCTTGGGGGGGCCCCTCATGCAGTTTTGCTCTCTGCTTGCTCTAAGACATACAATAAATAGCAGTTAGACTAAAAAAAATCAGTTTACTGAATCAGATCAGGCAGCTATTGCAATTGGTTGCCAGAGGTTACAGTGTATCATTACCACTCACTGACTGGTTGCCAGAGGTTACGGTGTATCATTACCGCTCACTGACTGGTTGCCAGAGGTTACGGTGTATCATTACCGCTCACTGACTGGTTGCCAGAGGTTACGGTGTATCATTACCGCTCACTGACTGGTTGCCAGAGGTTACGGTGTATCATTACCGCTCACTGACTGGTTGCCAGAGGTTACGGTGTATCATTACCGCTCACTGACTGGTTGCCAGAGGTTACGGTGTATCATTATCGCTCAATGACTGGTTGCCAGAGGTTACGGTGTATCATTACCGCTCACTGACTGGTTGCCAGAGGTTACGGTGTATCATTACCGCTCACTGACTGGTTGCCAGAGGTTACGGTGTATCATTACCGCTCACTGACTGGTTGCCAGAGGTTACGGTGTATCATTACCGCTCACTGACTGGTTGCCAGAGGTTACGGTGTATCATTACCGCTCACTGACTGGTTGCCAGAGGTTACGGTGTATCATTACCGCTCACTGACTGGTTGCCAGAGGTTACGGTGTATCATTACCGCTCACTGACTGGTTGCCAGAGGTTACGGTGTATCATTACCGCTCACTGACTGGTTGCCAGAGGTTACGGTGTATCATTACCGCTCACTGACTGGTTGCCAGAGGTTACGGTGTATCATTACCGCTCACTGACTGGTTGCCAGAGGTTACGGTGTATCATTACCGCTCACTGACTGGTTGCCAGAGGTTACGGTGTAGCATTACTGCTCACTGACTGGTTGCCAGAGGTTACGGTGTATCATTACCGCTCACTGACTGGTTGCCAGAGGTTACAGTGTATCATTACCGCTCACCGACTGGTTGCCAGAGGTTACAGCACATGATTTCTGCTTGTTTATTGGTTGCTAGAGATTATTGCGGATATGACCTCAGGGGGTGCATGATATACAATGCCGTTGGCCACCCCCATTTACATATGAATGCCGGTAATTTACATGTAAAGACAGGGTCTGCAGGTGAGTCATCTTTATACAACAATAGGGCAGGGCTGGGCAGCATTAGTAGCAGCACTTCACACTGAGATATTGGGACACATCACAGGACTAAAACCTCCAAAGGACGAGGGAATTTACACCAGGATAGTTGGCAAGTATGAGGCAGCTGCTTTGGGCCCCACAAGAATGACAGGGCCCAGGGCGGCTGCCCCTTTTGCCCTGCCTTAAAAATGGCCCTGACACTACCCCGAATCAGTACATTTTAATCGTCTTATTGGCTCAGCTGTCTTTGGGAGAGAGGGTTTGGGGTACAAGATACCCAAAAACCTCTTCTATAGGCCCAGATGGTGTCACTGGTGGAGCCTGAGATGACGAAGGTAGGCTCTTGCACAATTCCCGTCCAAGCCCCCCCCCCGGTGGTGGAGGCAGGGACTGCTAGGGCAGTGGAAGGGCACAAGTGCCAGCAAGCTGCAGTAGTGAACTTGAGTTTGGAAAAATGCAGACCTGCACCCAGTGGCAATATGGAGTTGGGTCACCAGCTATGGTCAGCGGCAGATGGGCACAGGATCACAATCATGTTCAAGGTCAGAAACGGGCAGTCCGGTAGTCGGCAACGTGCTGGCAGGGAGGTACTAAGTCAGGAGGCGTGGTCAGAAGTCCAGGCTGGGGCCAATAACAAAGATGAGCAGCAGATATAACCGGCAAAGGGAATCCAAAGAGAAGCGTCGGATCAGCAGATTCTCGGAATCGGAGATCGGAGCGGAGGACAGCAATGAGGCTAGGCAGACCTCGGGTTTAAAAAAGGCCCCCGGGCTCCAGGATCAGTGGGCGCGCCCGTGCATGCATGGGTGTGCCGTGATCCATGCCTACTTTTTCTTGTCCTTGCACGTCTTGTTCACCTCCTACGCTCACATCCATGCACACGAAAATGAGCTCTTGGTGCATGAGGTTCCTGACCGATGGCAGCTGTCCTCCAGTTTCCTACGTCTCTGCCACAGGCCAGCCTAGAATCTGCGGCTTCTTTTGACCTCTGTCACGGGTCAGATTGAGGTTCTTTGGGTCTCTGCCATAGGCCATTGTAGAGTCTGTAGGCTCAGAGGGGTGTCTACCTTTCAGTTTCTCATGTCTCTGCAGCAGGCCATCCTTGGACACTCTAGGCCCAGATGGGCAGCCAGGAGAATGAATCCCTACTTTGCAGCCAGGAGAGTGAATCCCTACTTTGCAGCCAGGAGAGTGAATCCCTACTTTGCAGCCAGGAGAGTGAATCCCTACTTTGCAGCCAGGAGAGTGAATCCCTACTTTGCAGCCAGGAGAGTGAATCCCTACTTTGCAGCCAGGAGAATGAATCCCTACTTCTGCTTCCCAGACAATGTCCTGACAGACAATGGACCTCTCACAGCTACGTTTATTCCTAGACAGCAGTCTGGGAAGTCGGGACTAGACTCCTAGATTCTAGACCCATATATTGACATCCTCAGAAGGCAAAGCCTGGAAGTAGGGATCCTTCTAGAAGGTCCCCCCAAATTTTTCACTTTCCTAGCCTACATCTTGTGTATACACCCCTCGCCAATTGTCATGGCTGCCTTTGACACCAGTAAAACATAAGGGGTGGGGAGGCCAAAACCATCTCAGTGTCACCCAACCAGCATAACAGGAGTATGGCCTCCTGTCTGCTGACCTCTTCTTCATGTCATGACTATTGCATCTTAACAATGGGATGTAGCCAGGTCAGGACAGGCAATGATCATGTGGTCCCTATAACTACTGATTCCTGTCCCGTGAGAGGCCATGTCTACTGGTGCCTGCTGTCCCATAAGGGGTGCTGTCTACTGGTGCCTGTCTCGTGATGGAACATGCCTACTGGTGCCTGTCTCGTGATGGAACATGCCTACTGGTGCCTGTCTCATGATGGGCCATGTCTACTGGTGCCTGTCCCGTGAGGGGCCCTGTCTACTGGAGCCTGTCCCGTGAGGGGCCCTGTCTACTGGTGCCTGTCCCGTGAGGGGCCCTGTCTACTGGTGCCTGTCCCGTGAGGGGCCCTGTCTACTGGTGCCTGTCCCGTGAGGGGCCCTGTCTACTGGTGCCTGTCCCGTGAGGGGCCCTGTCTACTGGTGCCTGTCCCGTGAGGGGCCCTGTCTACTGGTGCCTGTCCCGTGAGGGGCCCTGTCTACTGGTGCCTGTCCCGTGAGGGGCCCTGTCTTACTGGTGCCTGTCCCGTGAGGGGCCCTGTCTTACTGGTGCCTGTCCCGTGAGGGGCCCTGTCTTACTGGTGCCTGTCCCGTGAGGGACCATGCCTTACTGGTGCCTGTCCCGTGAGGGACCATGCCTTACTGGTGCCTGTCCCGTGAGGGACCATGCCTTACTGGTGCCTGTCCCGTGAGGGACCATGCCTTACTGGTGCCTGTCCCGTGAGGGACCATGCCTTACTGGTGCCTGTCCCGTGATGGGACCATGCCTTACTGGTGCCTGTCCCGTGATGGGACCATGCCTTACTGGTGCCTGTCCCGTGATGGGACCATGCCTTACTGGTGCCTGTCCCGTGATGGGACCATGCCTTACTGGTGCCTGTCCCGTGATGGGACCATGCCTTACTGGTGCCTGTCCCGTGATGGGACCATGCCTTACTGGTGCCTGTCCCGTGATGGGACCATGCCTTACTGGTGCCTGTCCCGTGATGGGACCATGCCTTACTGGTGCCTGTCCCGTGATGGGACCATGCCTTACTGGTGCCTGTCCCGTGATGGGACCATGCCTTACTGGTGCCTGTCCCGTGATGGGACCATGCCTTACTGGTGCCTGTCCCGTGATGGGACCATGCCTTACTGGTGCCTGTCCCGTGATGGGACCATGCCTTACTGGTGTCTGTCCCGTGATGGGACCATGCCTTACTGGTGCCTGTCCCGTGATGGGACCATGCCTTACTGGTGCCTGTCCCGTGATGGGACCATGCCTTACTGGTGCCTGTCCCGTGATGGGACCATGCCTTACTGGTGCCTGTCCCGTGATGGGACCATGCCTTACTGGTGCCTGTCCCGTGATGGGACCATGCCTTACTGGTGCCTGTCCCGTGATGGGACCATGCCTTACTGGTGCCTGTCCCGTGATGGGACCATGCCTTACTGGTGCCTGTCCCGTGATGGGACCATGCCTAGTGGTGCCTGTCCCGTGATGGGACCATGCCTAGTGCTGCCTGTCCCGTGATGGGACCATGCCTTACTGGTGCCTGTCCCGTGATGGGACCATGCCTAGTGGTGCCTGTCCCGTGATGGGATCAAGCCTAGTGGTGCCTGTCCCGCGATGGGACCATGCCCACTGGCTGTGATGTAGATATGGTCATGTAAACCTTCTCCATCCCAAAATCCTTTAAATGCCTGAGCAGCTGGAAGAAGACGGCCATGCTGCATGTGACTCCTGATCAACTCTTTGAGGATCTCTGCCATAAATAATGGTACCGACGCGTTTCTGTAATTTGCAGGGCTTCTGTAGGGCAAACCTTGGACAATATCATTTTGGGCCAATGCCTGGCTCCCAGTGATGTCTGCGGAATTTTATTTATTTTTATTGTTTGTGGGCTGCTATGATGACACATGGAGTATAAATGGAGAAAAGTTTACTGAGTGCCGGGGGACCGCATTTCCTCTGCACAGCTGTCTGCCATTGGATGCTGGGAAATGAAGGTTTCTCCAATTTACAGATTGGCCACTCTGGTCAGTAGTCAGCAAATCGCTGTGCAAAGCCCCCCCCCCCCCCATGCAAGGCACCCTTATCCCAATGTTCATATGCAGTCCCCCCAAAAAGAACTGGGGGTTCTAGAATCTGGAAGCCTCCTTTATAGAATAAAGGGGGGGGGGGCAGATATGCTCCCCTTTTTCTGGGGAATTGATAGAGGGGTCCGTACCAGAGAATTCCAGCGTCCGATATGTGGAGGAGAGAGGTTTCCTGAAGTTTGGGGCCCCTAGGGGTGAAGATTTGCTTTGATAAAGGTCAGACGTGTGACGGTATAAATAGCTCCGGGGGGGAAGTGGAGGAGGTGATTGCAAAGATTCACACGGTCACACATGATGTGTTATCATAAACCTTGTCACCACCCTCCCCCCACCCCCCCCTGGGCCACAGGCTGCGAAGATCACTAGTAGGAGGTTTCCTTCCTCCCTCAACGTCTCACAAGAGTTCCTCTACAAATCTGCAGTAATGGTGGTTGGCTGAATCCAGCGTACTAAATTCAGTACTTTGTAGAGCCGCCTTTTGCGGATATCACAGCTCCAAGTCACTTTGGATTTTTGCCCCATTCCTCCGTACATCAGACCAGATCACCTTCCTCCATACATCAGACCAGATCACCTTCCTCCGTACATCAGACCAGATCACCTTCCTCCATACATCAGAGCAGATCACCTTCCTCCATACATCAGACCAGATCACCTTCCTCCATACATCAGACCAGATCACCTTCCTCCGTACATCAGACCAGATCACCTTCCTCCATACATCAGACCAGATCACCTTCCTCCATACATCAGACCAGATCACCTTCCTCCATACATCAGACCAGATCACCTTCCTCCATACATCAGACCAGATCACCTTCCTCCATACATCAGACCAGATCACCTTCCTCCATACATCAGACCAGATCACCTTCCTCCGTACATCAGACCAGATCACCTTCCTCCGTACATCAGAGCAGATCACCTTCCTCCATACATCAGACCAGATCACCTTCCTCCATACATCAGACCAGATCACCTTCCTCCATACATCAGACCAGATCACCTTCCTCCATACATCAGACCAGATCACCTTCCTCCATACATCAGACCAGATCACCTTCCTCCATACATCAGACCAGATCACCTTCCTCCATACATCAGACCAGATCACCTTCCTCCGTACATCAGACCAGATCACCTTCCTCCGTACATCAGAGCAGATCACCTTCCTCCATACATCAGAGCAGATCACCTTCCTCCATACATCAGACCAGATCACCTTCCTCCATACTTCAGACCAGATCACCTTCCTCCATACATCAGACCAGATCACCTTCCTCCGTACATCAGAGCAGATCACCTTCCTCCGTACATCAGAGCAGATCACCTTCCTCCATACATCAGAGCAGATCACCTTCCTCCATACATCAGAGCAGATCACCTTCCTCCATACATCAGACCAGATCACCTTCCTCCATACATCAGACCAGAGCACCTTCCTCCATACATCAGACCAGATCACCTTCCTCCGTACATCAGAGCAGATCACCTTCCTCCGTACATCAGAGCAGATCACCTTCCTCCATACATCAGACCAGATCACCTTCCTCCATACATCAGAGCAGATCACCTTCCTCCATACATCAGACCAGATCACCTTCCTCCGTACATCAGACCAGATCACCTTCCTCCGTACATCAGACCAGATCACCTTCCTCCATACATCAGACCAGATCACCTTCCTCCATACATCAGACCAGATCACCTTTCTCCATACATCAGACCAGATCACCTTTCTCCATACATCAGACCAGATCACCTTCCTCCATACATCAGACCAGATCACCTTCCTCCATACATCAGAGCAGATCACCTTCCTCCATACATCAGAGCAGATCACCTTCCTCCATACATCAGAGCAGATCACCTTCCTCCATACATCAGAGCAGATCACCTTCCTCCATACATCAGAGCAGATCACCTTCCTCCATACATCAGACCAGATCACCTTCCTCCATACATCAGAGCAGAGCACCTTCCTCCATACATCAGAGCAGATCACCTTCCTCCATACATCAGAGCAGATCACCTTCCTCCATACATCAGACCAGATCACCTTCCTCCATACATCAGAGCAGATCACCTTCCTCCATACATCAGAGCAGATCACCTTCCTCCATACATCAGACCAGATCACCTTCCTCCATACATCAGACCAGATCACCTTCCTCCATACATCAGAGCAGATCACCTTCCTCCATACATCAGACCAGAGCACCTTCCTCCATACATCAGACCAGATCACCTTCCTCCATACATCAGACCAGATCACCTTCCTCCATACATCAGACCACATCACCTTCCTCCATACATTTTGTTGTTTGGTGAAAGTAATGTTTTTCTTCTGGCCACTCTGCCATAAAGCCCAACTCTATGGAGCGTACGGCTCATTGCCCTCCTATGTACAGATCCTCCAGTCTCTGCTGTGGAACTCTGCAGCTCCTCCAGGGTTTCCTTAGGTCTCTGTGCTCCTCTCTGATTAATGCCCTCCTTGCCCGCTCTGTGAGTTTTGGTGTGCGGCCGTCTCTTGGCAGGTTTGCGGTTGTGCCATGTTCTTTCCATTTGGTTATGATGGATGTGATGGCGCTCCTAGAGATCATCAAAGATTTGGAGATTATTTTATAACCCAACCCTGACTTGTACTTCTCAACACCATTGTCCCCTTACTTGTCTGGAGAGTTCCTTGGTCTTCATGGCCGTGTTTGGTTAGTGGTGCCTCTTGCTTAGGTGTTGCCGCCTCTGGGGCCTTTCACAAAGGTGTGTCTATGTAATGACAGGTCATGTGACACTTAGATTGCACACAGGTGACATCATTTCACTAATCATGTGACTTCTGAAGGTAATTGGCGGCACCAGAGATTTTATGGGCTTCATAACAAAGGGGGATGATTACATACACACATGACAATTATCAGTTTTTTATTTCTGAAAAATAGTTTTATGTTTTATATTTTTCTAATTTTACTTCACCAACTTAGACTATTGTGTTCTGATCATCACATAGAATTCAGATTAAAGAAACGTCGAACTAAAGGCTGTGATGTTACAAAATAGGTGAAAAGCCGAGGGGGGGGGGGGGTGAATACTTTTGCAAGGCTCTGTAGGACAATTATACGTCTGGATGACGTTGATCTCCTATATATATGTATAATAAAGATCTGAGTTCCTCTTACATTTCCTGACCCCCTCCGAAGCTCGTTCTGCTCTCAGCCAGTAATGAGATCCGAGGGGGGTGGGGGGTGGGGGGTTGTGGGTTACACGAGGAAGTCCTAAATGTCTTCTGATTTCTGTATGACTCGTCCTCCGACCGGCGTCATCACTTCCTGAGATCACCCAGTCTTCTATATCTATACCTACCGATGCCCATCTATACCAGTCTTTTTATATACCCTCACTGGACCCTTTTATTAGGTGCCCCTTGCTGGTAGCGGGTTGGACCCCCTTTGGCCTCCATTCTTGGTGGCGGAGATACAACAAGGTGTTGGAAACGTTCCTCAGAGATTTTGCTCCATAGTGACATCAGAGTTCAGAGTTGCTGCAGATTTGTTGGCTGCACATCCATGATGCCAAATGATTCCACCACATCCCAAAGGTGCTCTACTGGATGAGATGTGGTGAGTGTGGAGGCCATTGGAGGACAGGGACCTCATTGTCCAGTGGTGAGATGATTGGAGCTTTGTGACATGGGGCATTATCTTGCTGGAAGGACACCCCATCCCCCACACCATTACACCCCCACCACCAGCCTGAACCGGTGATACCCCATCCCCCACACCATTACACTCCCACCACCAGCCTGAACCGGTGATACCCCATCCCCCACACCATTACACCCCCACCACCAGCCTGAACCGGTGATACCCCATCCCCCACACCATTACACCCCCACCACCAGCCTGAACCGGTGATACCCCATCCCCCACACCATTACACCACCACCACCAGCCTGAACCGGTGATACCCCATCCCCCACACCATTACACCCCCACCACCAGCCTGAACCAGTGATACTCCATCCCCCACACCATTACACCCCCACCACCAGCCTGAACCGGTGATACCCCATCCCCCACACCATTACACCCCCACCACCAGCCTGAACCGGTGATACTCCATCCCCCACACCATTACACCCCCACCACCACCCTGAACCGGTGATACCCCATCCCCCACACCATTACACCCCCACCACCAGCCTGAACCGGTGATATACCATCCCCCACACCATTACACCTCCACCACCAGCCTGAACCGGTGATATCCCATCCCCCACACCATTACACCCCCACCACCAGCCTGAACCGGTGATATCCCATCCCCCACACCACCAGCCTGAACCGGTGATATCCCATCCCCCACACCATTACACCCCCACCACCAGCCTGAACCGGTGATATCCCATCCTCCACACCATTACATCCCCACCACCAACCTGAACCGGTGATATCCCATCCCCCACACCATTACACCCCCCACCACCAGCCTGAACCGGTGATATCCCATCCCCCACACATTACACCCCCACCACCAGCCTGAACCGGTGATACCCCATCCCCCACACCATTACACCCCCACCACCAGCCTGAACCGGTGATACTCCATCCCCCACACCATTACACCCCCACCACCAGCCTGAACCGGTGATACCCCATCCCCCACACCATTACACCCCCACCACCAGCCTGAACCGGTGATATCCCATCCCCCACAACATTACACCCCCACCACCAGCCTGAACTGGTGATATCCCATCCCCCACACCATTACACCCCCACCACCAGCCTGAACCGGTGATATCCCATCCCCCACACCATTACACCCCCACCACCAGCCTGAACCGGTGATACTCCATCCCCCACACCATTACACCCCCACCACCAGCCTGAACTGGTGATACCCCATCCCCCACACCATTACACCCCCACCACCAGCCTGAACCAGTGATACTCCATCCCCCACACCATTACACCCCCACCACCAGCCTGAACCGGTGATACCCCATCCCCCACACCATTACACCCCCACCACCAGCCTGAACCGGTGATACTCCATCCCCCACACCATTACACCCCCACCACCACCCTGAACCGGTGATACCCCATCCCCCACACCATTACACCCCCACCACCAGCCTGAACCGGTGATATACCATCCCCCACACCATTACACCTCCACCACCAGCCTGAACCGGTGATATCCCATCCCCCACACCATTACACCCCCACCACCAGCCTGAACCGGTGATATCCCATCCCCCACACCACCAGCCTGAACCGGTGATATCCCATCCCCCACACCATTACACCCCCACCACCAGCCTGAACCGGTGATATCCCATCCTCCACACCATTACATCCCCACCACCAACCTGAACCGGTGATATCCCATCCCCCACACCATTACACCCCCCACCACCAGCCTGAACCGGTGATATCCCATCCCCCACACCATTACACCCCCACCACCAGCCTGAACCGGTGATACCCCATCCCCCACACCATTACACCCCCACCACCAGCCTGAACCGGTGATACTCCATCCCCCACACCATTACACCCCCACCACCAGCCTGAACCGGTGATACCCCATCCCCCACACCATTACACCCCCACCACCAGCCTGAACCGGTGATATCCCATCCCCCACAACATTACACCCCCACCACCAGCCTGAACTGGTGATATCCCATCCCCCACACCATTACACCCCCACCACCAGCCTGAACCGGTGATATCCCATCCCCCACACCATTACACCCCCACCACCAGCCTGAACCGGTGATACTCCATCCCCCACACCATTACACCCCCACCACCAGCCTGAACCGGTGATACCCTATCCCCCACACCATTACACCCCCACCACCAGCCTGAACCGGTGATACTCCATCCCCCACACCATTACACCCCCACCACCAGCCTGAACCGGTGATACCCCATCCCCCACAACCATTACACCCCCACCACCAGCCTGAACCGGTGATATCCCATCCCCCACAACATTACACCCCCACCACCAGCCTGAACTGGTGATATCCCATCCCCCACACCATTACACCCCCACCACCAGCCTGAACCGGTGATATCCCATCCCCCACACCATTACACCCCCACCACCAGCCTGAACCGGTGATACTCCATCCCCCACACCATTACACCCCCACCACCAGCCTGAACCGGTGATATCCCATCCCCCACACCATTACACCCCCACCACCAGCCTGAACCGGTGATACCCCATCCCCCACACCATTACACCCCCACCACCAGCCTGAACCGGTGATACTCCATCCCCCACACCATTACACCCCCACCACCAGCCTGAACCGGTGATACCCCATCCCCCACACCATTACACCCCCACCACCAGCCTGAACCGGTGATATCCCATCCCCCACAACATTACACCCCCACCACCAGCCTGAACTGGTGATATCCCATCCCCCACACCATTACACCCCCACCACCAGCCTGAACCGGTGATATCCCATCCCCCACACCATTACACCCCCACCACCAGCCTGAACCGGTGATACCCCATCCCCCACACCATTACACCCCCACCACCAGCCTGAACCGGTGATACTCCATCCCCCACACCATTACACCCCCACCACCAGCCTGAACCGGTGATACTCCATCCCCCACACCATTACACCCCCACCACCAGCCTGAACCGGTGATACCCCATCCCCCACACCATTACACCCCCCACCACCAGCCTGAACCGGTGATACTCCATCCCCCACACCATCCTTAAACTGTTCCCACAAAGTTGGGAGCATGAAATTGTCCAAAATATCTTGGTATGCTGACGCCTTAAGAGTTCCCTTCACTGGAACTAAGGGGCCAAACCCAACTCCCCCACTCCGCCAAATGATTTGGACCAGTCCACAAAGCTGACCTCACAAATGCTCTTCTGGAAGAATGGTGAAACATTCCCATAGACACATCTCCTAAACCTTGTGTACGGCCTTCCCAGAAGTGTTGAAGCTGTTATAGCGGCAAAGGGCCAATGTGTGTGTGTGTGTGTGTCCCAATACCTTTGGAAATATATAATCAGAGATGTATAACAGCAAGGAAAAAAATAAACAAGGATGTAATAATCACATAGGAATAGTGGTGGCGCTCTCCCAGAGTAACAAACATCCCTTGATTTCTTATATAAGAAGGATGGGGGGGGGGGGTCTTGGAGTGAATAGAAATGGCTGTAGAATGATAAATCACCAGGTCATCCATAGAAGTGTTACAATGATGGATCCTCCAGATTCCCATCAGGAAGGTTCATCAATGGCTTCCTATGTGATTGGATAGATGGGGCCATCCTCAGAGAGGGATTCTGGGGGAGGGTCTCATCAATGGCTTCCTATGTGATTGGATAGATGGGGATATCCTCAAAGGCAAACCTATGGATTCATTAGAGAGGCCTTTAGATGGTGAGATTTTCCAAGCATAGTGGGGGGGGGACAGAGGAGGCCTCCACAAACTGGACCCATCATGTTGTGGTGATTTATCCAATCTGTAAGAACTGTTTTTCTCAGACTGGGTCCTACGGATGCCCAGGGTTCCCTCAGAGGTTCTTTGAGCAATGAACAATCTTTTGCCTCTCCGATTAACTTCCCACTGACACCATTCATCTTTTTAGCCATCTCTAAGGGAGTAATTCTTCCCAACGACCATCTCATTAATGTATTATGAGTCGGCCCATTCCGTAAGAAAAGAGCGATCTGACTTCTAGCATTTCACCATTTACAATATTCAATCCAGTCCTGGAAGGTTCTGACTCCATGGACATTTCCTGTCCTGGAAGGTTCTGACTCCATGGACATTTCCAGTCCTGGAAGGTTCTGACTCCATGGACATTTCCAGTCCTGGAAGGTTCTGACTCCATGGACATTTCCAGTCCTGGAAGGTTCTGACTCCATGGACATTTCCAGTCCTGGAAGGTTCTGACTCCATGGACATTTCCAGTCCTGGAAGGTTCTGACTCCATGGACATTTCCTGTCCTGGAAGGTTCTGACTCCATGCAAATTTCCTGTCCTGGAAGGTTCTGACTCCATGCAAATTTCCTGTCCTGGAAGGTTCTGACTCCATGCAAATTTCCTGTCCTGGAAGGTTCTGACTCCATGCAAATTTCCTGTCCTGGAAGGTTCTGACTCCATGCAAATTTCCAGTCCTGGAAGGTTCTGACTCCATGCAAATTTCCAGTCCTGGAAGGTTCTGACTCCATGCAAATTTCCAGTACTTAGAGAGTTGAATAGAAGCCAACATTTCCTTCCCTGTTGCATGTTGGATGGCGGCCAGTTCGTGGTTGTAATCTGCTCTTCTGTGTTCTGATTGTTCCTCATATCTCACACCTCTTCTTCTCCCTCTACAGGTCAATGCTCCGGCTCTCACCAAAGCCTTCTCCCCAGAAACCAAACCCTGGATCAAGCTGGGGGAGGCACTGGGGGTCCTCCTCCGATCCATGCTGCCAGAAGTCAGTGGAGAGGTCCAAGTGACCACATCAGGTGAGCCAGGGGGTCTCCTCCTTCCCCCTGTCTGTGTCTCTGTCCCCCCCCTGTCTGTGTCTCTGTCTGCCCCCCCCCTGTCTGTGTGTCTCTGTCTGCCCCCCCCCTGTCTGTGTGTCTCTGTCTGCCCCCCCCCTGTCTGTGTGTCTCTGTCTGCCCCCCCCCTGTCTGTGTGTCTCTGTCTGCCCCCCCCCTGTCTGTGTGTCTCTGTCTGCCCCCCCCTGTCTGTGTGTCTCTGTCTGCCCCCCCTGTCTGTGTCTCTGCCCCCCCCCCCTGTCTGTGTCTCTGCCCCCCCCCCCCGTCTGTGTCCTCTGTCCCCCCTCCCCCTTGTCTGTGTCCTCTGCCCCCCCCCCGTGTCTGTGTCCTCTGTCCCCCCTCCCCCTTGTCTGTGTCCTCTGTCCCCCCTCCCCCTTGTCTGTGTCCTCTGTCGTCGTCCCCCCCCCCCCCCCGTGTGTGTCTCTGTCCCTCCTGTCTGTACCACTTACTCTTTGTTTTATTAAGAGGAGAATTGATAGGTTGGGATGGCTTATCTCAGCCAGTTGCTGTTTATATTGAGACAGCTGACACCCTCTGCACCCTTTTCTCAACCCATCATAGATGATATTTTAAGGGAAAGATGATTAACTCTTTTCTGTAGTCCATCTATCAGCAGAAAATTCCAATGTTGTTTTGTCTTTAATGCAAAATTCTACTTTCTTCAATTAGGAGACCCTCTGAAGAGCTCGGGGTCCTTCCTCTGCTCAGCTGTGGCCATCGGTCTTCTCCAAAACTCAGACAAGAAGGTCAACCTGGTGAATTCCTCTTTGTTTGCCAAGGAAGTTGGAATCCAGGTGAGTTCTTGGCTTGCCTGACACCAAACCACAAAACTCCTTCCCAGAAATAAAGTGTCCTTCCTTCACCTCTGCTGAATGTGCCACCAACTCTTCAAATCCTGCTGCTCCAGGCCTGTAAAATCTAATATCAATCCATTTTCAAACGCAACTGTCCTACAACTAAAAGATTACATAAAAGAACAAATGTCTTGTGAACAGCAGGAATACCGATCACCAGTACACACCTGACCAAGGTGCTAAAACAAGTACCTGTGGAAGTCTATTCCATATTTTCACAGCTCTTTCCATACGAAGGTGGTTGTTCATAGCAGCCTGATGAAGGAGCTTGTCCTCCGTTTCCTGATGAAGGAGCTTGTCCTCCGTTTCCTGGCGAAGGAGCTTTTCCTCCGTTTCCTGGCGAAGGAGCTTTTCCTCCGTTTCCTGGCGAAGGAGCTTTTCCTCCGTTTCCTGGCGAAGGAGCTTTTCCTCCGTTTCCTGGCGAAGGAGCTTTTCCTCCGTTTCCTGGCGAAGGAGCTTTTCCTCCGTTTCCTGGCGAAGGAGCTTTTCCTCCGTTTCCTGGCGAAGGAGCTTTTCCTCCGTTTCCTGGCGAAGGAGCTTTTCCTCCGTTTCCTGGCGAAGGAGCTTTTCCTCCACTGTAGCCTGGCGAAGGAGCTTTTCGTCCAGTGTAGCCTGGCGAAGGAGCTTTTCGTCCAGTGTAGCCTGGCGAAGGAGCTTTTCGTCCAGTGTAGCCTGGCGAAGGAGCTTTTCGTCCAGTGTAGCCTGGCGAAGGAGCTTTTCGTCCAGTGTAGCCTGGCGAAGGAGCTTTTCGTCCAGTGTAGCCTGGCGAAGGAGCTTTTCGTCCAGTGTAGCCTGGCGAAGGAGCTTGTCCAGTGTTGCCTGGCGAAGGAGCTTGTCCAGTGTTGCCTGGTGAAGGAGCTTGTCCAGTGTTGCCTGGCGAAGGAGCTTGTCCAGTGTTGCCTGGCGACGGAGCTTGTCCAGTGTTGCCTGGCGAAGGAGCTTGTCCAGTGTTGCCTGGCGACGGAGCTTGTCCAGTGTTGCCTGGTGACGGAGCTTGTCCAGTGTTGCTTGGTGAAGGAGCTTGTCCAGTGTTGCCTGGCGACTGAGCTTGTCCAGTGTTGCTTGGTGACGGAGCTTGTCCAATGTTGCTTGGTGAAGGAGCTTGTCCCGTGTTGCTTGGTGAAGGAGCTGCTTTAGGGCTCAGAAACATTGCTCTATGTACTGTATGTGACGAATGTTAAGATTGAAACACAGTTTGGAGTGCCTTGTATCTCTACATTTACTTTGTGAACAGAGGCAAGACTTGGTAGAGAGATGAGGAAGTCGAACCTGAAGATAGAAGGATGAGTAGGAAGACGGGCGACTATAAATGAACATCTGGAACCAGGATAGAGCCCTGGTCCTCAGGATGCAATGAAACGTATGAATACGGTATAACTAAAGCCCCATACACACTATCAGATTTTCTGCAGAATTTTTCCTTCAGATTTACCAAAACCATATAATATGAGGTCAAACCTTTAGGAGTTTCAATGTGTCTGCAATCAGGCCGGCCCTTCACTACATGGTTTTGGTAAATCTGAAGAAAAAAATCAGCAGAAAATCTGATAGTGTGTATGGGGCTTAATTCTTACTCTTGAGTAGGGAATCGAAGACCTATCTTCATAGGCTATGACTCCTGTCAGTTGGTCTTTCAAAGATGAACATTGTAGGTGGTAGACAGAGTGGTATTAATCATTGCCTTTGACATTTCGGATTTACTTCCATCTCCCACTGAATAGACCAAACTTCTATGATAGGTATGTACAGTATATTCCTCTCACCTTTACCGTCTTCCCTGCCAGCGCCCACCTATACCCTCACACCATCTTGGCTTCCTGCCTTCCGAACTTCTCCACATCTGAATTGCTCCACAGTGTTCAGTCACTGATTGGCTGACATGTTTCCTCCTTGGTCCTAGGTGACGTCCCGCCATTCCGCGGACTCTACAGAGACTAAGCTGAAGGTGTCTGCCGGAGATCTACACCTGGTTGGTGGATTAAGTGGCACCGTGCCGTGTCTGCTCCAGGCTGCATCTTCACATTTCCGGAGCCCGGTGTCGCTGAGCGGGACTCTACTTCTGTGGACCACTGAGGCCTCTCTCGGCAATCTGCTAGGTAAGTGACTGTTCCATTACCACCATCCACTCAACTGAACCCAAGAATGAATTCCTTAGGGGGCCGGGGGGGCATCTAGCACTGTGACTACGTTGTGAAAGTGCTACATGCCATTGGTCCGCTGGGGGTATTCAGCAATGATTGAGGTGATGCTTCTTTAAGGTATGCAGAGGCTCAACACCAATATCTTTTTAGGCACAAACCCTTCATCCAAATCATGCCGACAAAAACCAACAGAGCCAACAACACCCCCTAAGTGACGTACACAATCCATGATCCACGTTTCCTCTTTATATATAACACAATACAAAGAAAGTGAGGAGGACGACCTGCCATTGTGAAAGGTTTAGGTGTCGGGTAGAAGTGGGTGTGTATATATGGGCATTGGGCTACACAAGGGCAACTAAATTCTGCATGGAAGGAAGGGAACAAAACGATAAAACGATAGAACTATCTTCTTGTCCTTTGCTGTTGTACTGACTTGTCCTCTTTTTTGTCCTCTTTTTTTTTTTTTGTCTCGGGCAGAGCTCCTCTCCTCCACCGGACATCACCTAGAATCATTCCACACTGCCGGAGGGTACAGCATAGCGCTCATCTCCGGGCCCCTCTCCGACCTGACGCCCCTGGGATCCTGTCTGCAGGTCACCTTCTGATCCCCTTCCACCCATCAAAGTGCCATATTCTTCTTCTTGGTCAATAGAGTAGTCAATAAAGTATCGCTGGTACTTGCTGTGTCTCATCTTTTATTTGTGTCCAGATGCTGCAGAACATGCGACTTCCGCAAGTCGGAAAACATGTACATTGTTTGCTACATTCCTCCCTCCTCTGTGATGGGAGGTCCAGTGTTGTGCGTTGAAGGGTAGGATCTACACCCATGTGTCCCCCATATTCCAGAGTCAAGAGTCCTGACCTCATTCCGATAGAACACCTTTTGGGATGAATTAGAGCGGAGACTGTGAGCCAGGTCTTCTCGTCCAACATCAGTGCCTGACCTCACAAATGTTCTTGAAGAATGGTCACCCTCACCCCCATAGACACCCTCCTAAACCTTGTGGACGGCCTTCCCAGAAGAGGTGAAGCTGTTATAGCTGCAAAGGACAGAGCCAACGTGATATTGATCCCTCCGGACTAAGACTGGGATGTCATTAAATGTCATGTGTGTGTAAAGGCAGGTGTCCCAATACTTTTGACAATATAGTGTATGTCACTTGTGGAGGATGCACTCATATGAGTGAATTGATGCACATTTAGAGGTACGGCGAGGCATCTCTGAATAGTTGATTTGTTATCTGATATCGGGGATATTGTCAGGCAGCTTTGATTTCAGTCATATTTATTGATCACTACAATATACCATTTCCTTGCACATCATTGGACAACATTCTACAAATGTATTATTGAGAAGAATTTAGAGCACTGGACACTTTCTGTTTGAAAGGTGGATGTCACACGTAGGTGTGAATGGTTTAGTCATTGTTTGCAGGAAGACCAGATCCTTTACTGTATGTATGTATATATGTGTGTGTGTGTGTGTGTATGTATGTATGTGTGTATATATATAAATTACACACACACACACACACACACACTCCACAGAGATACATGGCGCTGTATAATACATACAGTATACGGCTTTTCACTTTTTATCAGGACCTTCCCATTATACTGGAAATTTGATGAGGTTTTTCCTGAATTGGGGGTTGTGAAGATGATTGGATTGGACACTTATGATGTTGGTTGGATTGTCTCCAGAGTTCATGTACAAAGATCATGTTATGGGGCCAAACCGACTGCTGTAAAAACACTTCATGATCAAGAGTGTCATTCACTTTGCCACCCCCAATACCAGACCTGCCCAACATGAGATGAGAGATCAGTTGGCATCAATCAGAAATGTGGAGGAAACGCGGGTAGAGATCTTATAGTAATAGTGCAGTATAGTGAAGTGCGTCGTTGCAATTTTACTGCAGTATGTTGTAGTGCATCAGTGCAGTTTTACTGCAGTATATTGTAGTGCATCAGTGCAGTTTTACTGCAGTATATTGTAGTGTCAGTGCAATTTTACTGCAGTATATTGTAGTGCATCAGTGCAGTTTTACTGCAGTATATTGTAGTGCATCAGTGCAGTTTTACTGCAGTATATTGTAGTGTCAGTGCAATTTTACTGCGGTATATTGTAGTGTCAGTGCAATTTTACTGCGGTATATTGTAGTGTCAGTGCAATTTTACTACAGTATATTGTAGTGTCAGTGCAATTTTACTGCGGTATATTGTAGTGTCAGTGCAATTTTACTGCGGTATATTGTAGTGTCAGTGCAATTTTACTACAGTATATTGTAGTGTCAGTGCAATTTTACTGCGGTATATTGTAGTGTCAGTGCAATTTTACTGCGGTATATTGTAGTGTCAGTGCAATTTTACTGCAGTATATTGTAGTGTCAGTGCAATTTTACTACAGTATATTGTAGTGTCAGTGCAATTTTACTACAGTATATTGTAGTGTCAGTGCAATTTTACTACAGTATAGTGTCAGTGCAATTTTACTACAGTATATTGTAGTGTCAGTGCAATTTTACTACGGTATATTGTAGTGTCAGTGCAATTTTACTACAGTATATTGTAGTGTCAGTGCAATTTTACTGCGGTATATTGCAGTGTCAGTGCAATTTTACTGCGATATATTGCAGTGCCTCAGTGCAGTTTTACTGCAGTATATTGAAGTGTGCTGGTACAATTTTACTGCAGCATATTGCAGTGCCTCAGTGCAGTTTTACTGCAGCATATTGTAGTGTGTCAGTGTAATTTTACTGCAGTATATTGCAGTGCAGTTTTACTGCAGTATGTTGACGTTTGCCAGTGCAATTTTTCTTCAATATATTGTAGTGCGTCAGTACAATTTTACTGCAGTATATTGCACTGCGTCAGTACAATTTTAGTGCAGTATATTGTAGTGTCAGTACAATTTTACTGCAGCATCTTGCAGTGCCTCAGTGCAGTTTTACTGCAGTATATTTAAGTGACATTTCTGCCAGTAGCAGTTAAAGTGCACCAAACACCAGTTTCCATTCAATAAAGTGCATCCAATTACACGTTTCCCCATCTCTATTACATTTTGGTAATAAGCCCCATTCATCATGGGAGGCCAACAAGGAGAGGCAGACGTTCCCATGGCACTGTGAGGGGGGCCGGCAGCATATGTGTCCACAGGCAAACGTGGACGTGGTCAGTCCTCAGGCACGGCATCATTTCCCCTCTTTACTGCTATCCAGCCACAGCATGCAGAGGAAGTGGTGGACTGGCTTACTAAACCTTCCTCCTCATCCTGTATCACCCAAGCAAAGTGTAGTGTGCAGTCCCCTGCAGCTACCAGAGCGGGTTCTTCTGCCTCCTTGTCCACATCTACTCCTGCCATAGCCCCGGCATCAGACATGGAGGAGTCAGCTGAATTATTTGATCACAGCGTCAGCCACTTGCCCCTTGGTGATGCCATTGCTGGATTCTGATGTTGGTTCTGAGGTAGAGGAAGGCAGGAACGTGAGCCTACAGAGGAAGGAGGACACCGGTACACAACCAATTGGCAGTCCAGCCGCAGCGCATTGCCAAGTTGGTTCCAGTGGTAATGAGTATGGAGGAAATGATGAGGATGGAGGAGATGATGATGAGGATGATGGGGTCACTGATGCGACTTGAGTGCCGGATAGAGAAGAGGAGGAAAGTGAGGCTCAACCCCAACGAGGCAACCATCGTGGAAGAGTAGAGAGCAGCCACCCTATGCCATCACATTGTGGAGCTGTGATCTCCTGGCCACTTCCCACAGCTCAGCTGTCTGGGCCTTGCCCATGTGCAGCCGATCCCAGTCACTATCTCTTTGCACATAAGGCCATGCCAGCTCTGTACCATCACATGGAAGGCAATGTTTTGGCATCGTTGGGCAAGGCAGTCAGTTGCAAAGTCCACGTTACTGCTGGCACGTGGTCCATCAAGCATGGACGGGGACGCTGTATTTTTCATTCATAGTACACTGGTGAATCTTCTTGCAACTCGGAAGGGTGCAGGACAGGGCTCGGTGCTGCCGCTTGTTTTGCCACCACATCTCCATACAGCTGGTGGTGATGATGCCGGATTTGTCAGCTCCACCCCTTTTCTCCTCCATGCCCTCCTCTGATGAATTGTCCAATGAACCACCAGAGTACCACCTAAGCCTTCAAAGGGCTCTTCAACGAGTCGGGCTGAATGATTCCATGTGGGGCTTCAGCTGGTGTGTCTAGAGGACAGACGCCCAGACATGTGCGATTCGTTTCGTACCAATTGAAAATTTGTAAAAATTTCCGTAAATTCGGGAGGATCCGAAATACGAATTTCTATGCATCTGAATTTTGTACAAAATACGAAATTTCGTTTACAACGGAAACGTGGCTGGTGTTTTGTTGACCAATCAGAGGTTTTCTTCTTCTGCTGCTGAGTGGGGGTTGGGAAAATTACCTTTTTTAATGGGAGAGGCTGGTACTGGTAGTCGCTGGGAGATTCAGAGTCGGACAAAATAAGACTGTTCATTAATTACGGTTATTCATTATGATGAAGTTAAAAACCCAGGAAGTCATCAGAGCACAGGGATGGGGGGAGGGGCCCCTCATAATGATCACAGCACAGGGATGGTGGGAGCCCCTCATAATGATCACAGCACAGGGATGGGGGGAGCCCCTCATAATGATCACAGCACAGGGATGGGGGGAGGGGCCCCTCATAATGATCACAGCACAGGGATGGGGGGAGGGGCCCCTCATAATGATCACAGCACAGGGATGGGGGGAGCCCCTCATAATGATCACAGCACAGGGATGGGGGAGCCCCTCATAATGATCACAGCACAGGGATGGGGGGAGGCCCTCATAATGATCACAGCACAGGGATGGGGGAGCCCCTCATAATGATTACAGCACAGGGATGGGGGAGCCTCTCATAATGATCACAGCACAGGGATGGGGGGAGCTCCTCATAATTACCACAGCACAGGGATGGGGGGAGCCCCTCATAATGATCACAACACAGGGATGGGGGAGCCCCTCATAATGATCACAGCACAGGGATGGGGGAGCCCCTCATAATGATCACAGCACAGGGATGGGGGGAGCCCCTCATAATGATCACAGCACATGGATGGGGGAGGGGCCCCTCATAATGATCACAGCACAGGGATGGGGGGAGGAGCTCCTCATAATGATCACAGCACAGGGATGGGGGAGGGGCCCCTCATAATTATCACAGCACAGGAATGGGGGGAGCCCCTCATAATGATCACAGCACAGCGATGGAGGGAGCTCCTCATAATGATAAATTCATCATAACGAACGTTCGTAATTGTTATGAAAAGTTAATGAACTTAATGAAAATTCATATTTTGGACGAATCTGAAATTGAATTTCGGACACGAAATAGGAATTAACAGCTAATACGAAACGGAACAAAACAAATTCATTGACGGCGCCCATGTCTACAGGAGCCACACCAGAGCACAGATTCTTTCAGTTCTGCAGGCCCAGAGGTGGTTGACACCACACCAGCTGGAGCCAGGAATGGTGGTGGGCGATAATGGAACAAACCTCCTGTCTGCCCTCCGACAGGGTAAAGTTGACACGTGCCCTCAATTTGGTGGTGCAGGGTTTCTTAACCACTTGCCGACCACTGCACGCTGATATACCTTGGCACAATGGCAGCGGTGGGCAAATGGGAGTACCTGCATGTCCCCTTAAAGAGCCGGGGATAGCAGGCACGCCCAGCCCGCCGTGTACGGCAGCGTGACCGTGCCCGCGAGACGGGCTGATTCAATGTTTTGTTTGGGTACAGCGTCGCACGACCGCGCAATTGTCAGTTAAAGCGACACAGTGCCAAATCGCAAATAGTGCTCTGGTCAGGAAGGGGGTAAATCCTTCCAAGGCTGAAGCGGTTAAACTGGTACTTCTGAAGCGGGTCAGAAGAGTCTGTAGCCATTTCAGGCGGTCGTACGCAGCCAGTGCTCACTTGGCTGAAATTCAGCGGAGATTCCACCTGCCCCAAACCACCTGATTTGTGACATTGCCCACCAGGTAGAACTCAACTTTGGCAATACTGTAGCGGCTGAAAATGCAGCAGAGGGCTACCAACGGGTACCTGTGCGAGGCCGGCTCAATGACGGGCCCTGGCCGGCTCGGCTTTTTCTCCCCACGCCAATGGCTGCTCATAAAGGGTGCATGCTCTGTATTGTCACCATCTGAGGAGGCCACAAGGATGGTGAGCCATGACATTACATGCATCGGTCAGTGACACAATCCCTGTTGTGTTCCTGCTGGAACAGACTCTGTGGGGCATTATGGACAGGGCACTGGAGGCAGAGCAACGAGAGGAAGAAGGGGACCTCGTTTCCTCTCAAGGCCCACTTTATTCAGACGCCGTTATTGCGATGCCACAGAACACACAAGAGGAGGGGGAGGATTCTGGCAGTTTTGGAGGCATTGAAGCACAGGAAGAAATACGTCAAACCTTAAGAGATGGTTTTCCATCCCCAGAACCCTTGGGAGTAGTACACAGCTGGGGGGGGGGGCAGTTCCAGATACTGTAATCCTCAGTGACCACGAGGACTCTGCTTCTCATACCTCTGCAAACTTTCAGTGCATGGCCTCAAAGCCCGCGAAAGGACCCGAAAATCTGTGGAGAAGGATCATTATTAGTTGGCAACCTCCCTTGACCACCGTTCCAAGGGTAAAGTTTTGAAACTCATTCCTTCCCCACAGAGGGAGCAGAAGATGAAATCTCTTGAGGACACCTTAAAGAGGAGTTCATGTGATGCCTTTTCAGACTCTGGTAGGCTACATTTTTAATGGAAAAGCTAGCTTTGAGGCTTCTGTTTGTCAAAGGATGAGCAGTGAAGAAGGCGGCCTACTCAGTGATGCATTTAAAAATAGAGAGATTTCCAGTTGACGATCCACTGGGTTACTGGCTCATGAGAATAGACCCCTTTACCACACCTTGCCCAGTATGCAATTGAACTGCTGGGCTGCCCTGCATCCAGCGTGCTTTCCAAGCGGGCATTCAATGCTGCTGGAGGTTTTGTGAAAGATTAGAGAGCGCGTCTGTCCACAGACTCCGTGGACCGTCTGACATTCAGCAAAATGATTCCTGGATTACCAGCAACTATGAAGCTCCTGATGTCGATGTTGCCGATTAAGTGTTTTTGGGATGTGGAATCTCTGCAGTACTTCTAGGCTGCCTAGTGCTGCGGGTGTTGATTTTATCTGAAATTATTTTTTTTTTGGTGCAGGTTTCATGGACACAATTAACACCTAAGGACCAATTTCTTCACATATGTTTGACGGGCGCATATCATGGCAATTTTTGACAGCAAGGCCAATTCTTGCTTTCATCAAGAGTACTTCTACAGGGTTACGGTGTGAAGACACCACCGACACACGAAGACCAATTTTTCTGCACCCGATACTTCTATCCAAAGCCCGAGGAAGAGACACCAGAATTTATCCAAAAAATCTCTAATCTTTTTCCCAATGCGCTACATTGTGACCTCATCATACAGACTGGCTCGCCAAGCCAGTGTTTATGAAATAAAAGGAAGCTTGCAGGGAAAATGGCATTTTTTTTTTCTTTAGAAATGTCGGTTTTGCTACAGCAGTCTCTATACATGGTACAGATGTGTCACTTTACAGGCAGACTAAGGGCACTTTTATTATT
Source organism: Lithobates pipiens (assembly GCF_037356315.1). Lineage (NCBI taxonomy): Eukaryota > Metazoa > Chordata > Amphibia > Anura > Ranidae > Lithobates > Lithobates pipiens. The sequence goes on along the minus strand of NW_027507784.1, from coordinate 2,222,429 downwards.
ATTATTATTATTGTTTCACTTTAAGCATTATTAGATCACTGCTCATTTAAAAATGATCTTTCTTAACCACTTGAGACCCGCGCTATAGCCGAATGACGGCTACAGCGCGGACCTCCTATGCCGGGACTACGTCTATTGACGTCGTCCCGTGCACGAGCGGCCTGCGCGCCCCCTGAGGGGCGCGCGCGGCGCGCTCTGTGATCGGCGAGTCTATGAGACTCGCCTGATCACTGATCCCAGCAAGGGGTCGATCCCGACCCTTTACCACGTGATCAGCTGTCAGCCAATGACAGCTGATCATGTGATACAACGGAGCCGGTAATGGGCTATTATGTTAGCGCGAGGAGAAAAAAAAGCCGATCACCGGCGGCCGTGATCGGGACATCAGTCCCGATCACGGCCAGCCCTGCCAGTGTCTACCTGCCCCCTGCCAGTGCCACCTCATTAAAAATGAAGTGCCCCCGTCAGTGCCACCCAGCAGTGCCCATAGTGCCACCCAGCAGTGCCCACAGTGCCACCCATCAGTGCCCACAATATGCCTCAACAACGGTGCTGCACCCCAGTGCCACATATCCGTGCCCATCAGTGTCATCTACCAGTGCCCATCAGTGCCGCCCAGCAGTGCCACCTATCAGAGCCACCTATCAGTGCCACCTATCAGTGCCCATCAGTCCCATCTATCAGTGGTACCTATCAGTGCCCCTTAGTGCCACCCATCCGTGACACCCATCCGTGCCATCTTATCTGTGCCCATCTTTGCCCATCAGTGCCGCCTTATCTGTGCCCATCAGTACTGCCTTATCTGTGCCTATCGGTGCCACCTTATCTGTGCCTATTAGTGGCGCCTTAACTATGCCTATCAGTGCCCACCAGTGCAGCCTATCAGTGCCCACCAATGCAGCCCATCAGTGCCGCCTCATCAGCGCACTTCAATGAAGGAGAAAAATGACCTGTTTGCAAAATTTTATAACAAACTATTAAACATGATTTTTTTTTTTGCATCTTTTTTTGTTTGTTTAGCAAAAAATAAAACTCCGAGCTGTAACTAAATACCACCAAAAGAAAGCTCTATATGTGGGGAAAAAATGATAAAAATGTCATTTGGGTACAGTGTTGTATGACCGCGTAATTGTCATTCAAAGCGCTGAAAGCTGAAAATTGGTCTGGGACTGAGGGGGGTTTAAGTGCCCAGTAAGCAAGTGGTTAAAAAAAAAAAAAAGTTTGCATTGATACACATCCCCCAGGGCAGTACCTGGACCCTCATACCCCTTTTATGGCCAATAACTTGCATATAAGCCTTTTTCAATTCTAAAATGTTTCCAGTTTGGGATCTATAGACTTGAATGGGGTATGCTGTTCAGCTCTTAACCTTTTTGCGATGTTTGAAAGTTCTGGCGCAAACCCGAACAGGGGGTCATTTGGCCCATCTCTACTAGCCGCTCACAAGATACATAATGTGAATATGCGATTAGATAAAATATAAAAAAAAAAAACGGTCCTGGGATTAAATCCAACAATATCCTGGTTTAGGCGTGCGTGGTGACGTCACAAGGGTAAGCTCCGCCCCTTCGTGTTTCGTCACAATTGACGTCTTCAGTGGCAGTTTTATTATTCTTTTTAGTTTGATTTCTTCACAGCAGATTTCCTCACCTCCTTGGACTTATGTTGGGACTTATAATATACCTTGTTTTTGAGAAAAAGAAAAAAAAGAAAGATAGTGGGACTTTGTATGAAGCATGTCACTATATTAAATGAACTACTCAATTTACATATTATTCCATTTATTAATACAAGCCATACACACAATAGGTAGATAGTACGTTATAAATTAATAAATAATTTAGCTAATGGGTCACAATCATAATACATAATTGATTCAATAGAACACATAATAATCTCATAAAAAAACTATATTGATTATAAATTAATAATTATAAATCCATAAAAACTGAATAATTCATAGTGTAGCATAGATAGTTCAGTATAATATGCATAACACTCAACCTCAGTATGTAGACCTGAATTGTAATAGTAACAGCATATAGACCTCAATGGTAGATGTTCAGCTCTTAACCTTTTTGCGATGTTTGGAAGTTCTGGCGCAAACCCGAACAGGGGGTCATTTGGCCCATCTCTACTAGCCGCTCACAAGATACATAATGTGAATATGCGATTAGATAAAATATAAAAAAAAAAACGGTCCTGGGATTAAATCCAACAATATCCTGGTTTAGGCGTGCGTGGTGACGTCACAAGGGTAAGCTCCGCCCTTCGTGTTTCGTCACAATTGACGTCTTCGGTGGCAATTTTATTATTCTTTTTAGTTTGATTTCTTCACAACAGATTTCCTCACCTCATTGGACTTATACTTTTTTTTTTTTTTTCATTGTGTTCACGGTGATTCATTGCATTCATTATTAGCGTAGCAAAGACCTGTGTACACATCGATCTACAATCTATTCTGATTTTTTTTGACCGGCTGCTTTTTTTTTTTTTTTTGTGTATTTCCCAGTGCAAAATCTGTTTGCTTACAATGATGTTTAAAATACAGCTGCTGGGTTTTGTGGTTAAAAAGATGGGTCATGGGCATTGTAGGCAGGGCAGGACTTAGAGTGGTGGGGGCCCCTGGGCTTGAGCCACTTTCGGGCCCTACCTTCTATACATTATAGTATTTATTAACGTATAACACGAGCTGGTGTATAACACGCACCCCAAGTTTAGGGGGGAATTTTAAGGAAAAAAAAACGTACATTTAAATGCTCATCAATGCAGCCTTATCAGTGTCCATCTGCAGCCTTACCCATCCATCTGCAGCCTTGTCCAGTGTCATTTGCAGTCTTATCAGTGTAGCCTTGTCATTGCAGTCTTGAATTTTAACCACTACAATACAGGGCACTTTCACCCCCTTCCTTCCCAGCCCAATTTTCAGCTTTCAGCGCTCTAGCGCTTTCAGTGACAATTGCGCGGTCATGCTACACTGTACCCAATGAAATTTTTATCATTTTGTTTGCACAAATAGAGCTTTATTTTGGTGTTATTTATTCACGACTCCGTTTTTTTTTTTTTTTTGCGATATAAGCGCAAAAATAGCGGAAATTTGGAAAAAAAACAATATTTTCTTTTTTCTATTTGAAAAGAAATCCAATAAAATCAAATTTTGTCATAAATTTAAGCCAAAATGTATTCTGCTACATGTTTTTGGTAAAAAAAATTCCGTTAAGTGTATAATAATTGGTTTGTGTGATCACGGACATATGTACGCAAATGATCATGTACATATGTGTGCAGGTGATCACGTACATATGTGTGCACATAATCATTGGGACATGTGATTTTAGTGGGACATATGTGGGGGACATGTTTTTATTATTAGGGACATGTGTTTTTATTATTTGGGGACATGTATGTTTTGGGGACATGTGTGTTTTGGGGACATATGTGGGGACTGTGTTTGTACTGTGTGGTGTGTTGTGTGTTTACACTAGACTGATGATCAGTGAGTAAAAAGCTGTAAAAAGCAGCCCATACTCACTGATCATCAGCCGGCTGCAGCGTTCTGCTCTCCTCTCCTCAGCGATGACTTCCGTGTGAGGAGAGGAGAGCCGATTGCCTAGCAACCGGCTGTTTGTTTACATCACATGACGGCCGTGATTGGACACGGCCATCATGTGATCAGGAGGGCCAATCACAGAGCCCTCCTGCCGATCTGAGATGTGCCGTGTCCAGGTGACACGAGCACATCGGGATCGCGCCGCTGCGCGGGCACGCGCGCGCGATCCCGCTACTCCTAAAGGACGTTCCTGAACGTCCTATCAGGAGTAGACGGCTCCCACCCGGCCGTATATATGCATTGGCCGGGTGGGAAGTGGTTAAAAATGGTGCCACTCGGATCCTATCGGTGGCTCTTGGTGGCTCTCGAGTCCCCTAGCAGTTCCCGAGCGGAGCCGAGAGTAGCCGAGTGACTGTGGGCGGAGCCAAGCCGAGGACACTCGGCTATGTATCTCGACGGGGCCCCCTTTTGGGCGGGGCCCATGGGCTTGAGCCCAGTCAAGCCCAATGGTAAGTCCTGCCCTGATTGTAGGTCAAACTGACCGGCCACATTATGAGAGGGTTAGGAATACTCTTCCCCCCCCCCCCCCCCCCCCAATTCATTTTAATGCTGGATAGAATCTGAGTGAGGGAGGAGAAATCTTATATCTGATCAGGATAACGAGGTGAGAGGTCTCAGCTGATAACGCCACTCCGCTTATTCTTCGGTCTGTTGGAAGAGTTCCACCTTAATGCCCCCTCCTGCAGTTATCACAGCAAAAAACATCAAAAAAAAAAAAAAAAGTGTTAGAGAGATAAGGAGGAAGTTCAGAAGTTCATTGAGTTGAGTAAAGCTTGAACAAGGTTTGTACATAGAATTGTTACATTACCTCCACCCCGACAAATCAGCCAGGCACTCCGCACATCAACTACCGTTATTGCCATTCCTCAAAACTTCATCCAGAAAAGGAAAGCCGTCACCAGGCAGTGCACTGCTATAGGCAGACATGTTGGATTCCTCATATTTTGCTTCCTCAGAAATTGCATCATCAGCAAAACATTTCGACATCTTCAGGGTCTCCTCACTGAAGGCACAATGAAGTCCTATTTTTGCTTTGTGTGTGCGATGAAGAGCAACTTGAGTCCTACACATAGTTACATAGTTAGTCAGGTTGAAAAAAGACACAAGTCCATCCAGTTCAACCACAACAACAAAAAAATAATATATATATAATAATATCATACAATCTCATATACACAATTCTATACACACAGTTGATCCAGAGGAAGGTGAAAACCTCAGCAGAGCCATCATCCAATTTGCTAAAGCAGGGGAAAAAATTCCTTCCTGATCCCCCGAGAGGCAATTGGATTTTCCCCGGATCAACTTTACCTATAAATGTCACCCAGTTATATTCTGTACACTTAGGAAATAATCCCGACCTTTCTTATAGCAATCCACTGAGCCGACCAGATCCACCTCTGCAGAGAGTCTATTCCACATCATCACAGCTCTTACTGTGAAGAAACCTTTCCGTATTTGGAGATGAAATCTCTTCTCCTCTAGATGTAAAGAGTCCCCCTTGTCCTCTGTGATGACTGTAAAGTGAATAACTGACACCAAGTTCACTATGTGGACCCCTTATATATTATACATGGTGATCATATCCCCCCTTATATATTATACATGGTGATCATATCCCCCCTTATATATTATACATGGTGATCATATCCCCCCTTATATATTATACATGGTGATCATATCCCCCCTTATATATTATACATGGTGATCATATCCCCCCTTATATATTATACATGGTGATCATATCCCCCCTTATATATTATACATGGAGATCATATCCCCCCTTATATATTATACATGGTGATCATATCCCCCCTTATATATTATACATGGTGATCATATCCCCCCTTATATATTATACATGGTGATCATATCCCCCCTTATATATTATACATGGTGATCATATCCCCCCTTATATATTATACATGGAGATCATATCCCCCCTTATATATTATACATGGTGATCATACCCCCCCTTATATATTATACATGGTGATCATATCCCCCCTTATATATTGTACATGGTGATCATATCCCCCCTTATATATTATACATGGTGATCATATCCCCCCTTATATATTATACATGGTGATCATATCCCCCCTTATATATTATACATGGTGATCATACCCCCCCTTATATATTATACATGGACATCATATCCCCCCTTATATATTATACATGGTGATCATACCCCCCCTTATATATTATACATGGTGATCATATCCCCCCTTATATATTGTACATGGTGATCATATCCCCCCTTATATATTATACATGGTGATCATATCCCCCCTTATATATTATACATGGAGATCATATCCCCCCTTATATATTATACATGGTGATCATATCCCCCCTTATATATTATACATGGTGATCATATCCCCCCTTATATATTGTACATGGTGATCATATCCCCCCTTATATATTGTACATGGTGATCATATCCCCCCTTATATATTATACATGGTGATCATATCCCCCCTTATATATTATACATGGTGATCATATCCCCCCTTATATATTATACATGGTGATCATATCCCCCCTTATATATTATACATGGTGATCATACCCCCCCTTATATATTATACATGGACATCATATCCCCCCTTATATATTATACATGGTGATCATACCCCCCCTTATATATTATACATGGTGATCATATCCCCCCTTATATATTGTACATGGTGATCATATCCCCCCTTATATATTATACATGGTGATCATACCCCCCCTTATATATTATACATGGAGATCATATCCCCCCTTATATATTATACATGGTGATCATATCCCCCCTTATATATTATACATGGTGATCATATCCCCCCTTATATATTATACATGGTGATCATATCCCCCCTTATATATTATACATGGTGATCATATCCCCCCTTATATATTATACATGGTGATCATATCCCCCCTTATATATTATACATGGTGATCATATCCCCCCTTATATATTATACATGGTGATCATATCCCCCCTTATATATTATACATGGAGATCATATCCCCCCTTATATATTATACATGGTGATCATATCCCCCCTTATATATTATACATGGTGATCATATCCCCCCTTATATATTATACATGGTGATCATACCCCCCCTTATATATTATACATGGAGATCATATCCCCCCTTATATATTATACATGGTGATCATATCCCCCCTTATATATTATACATGGTGATCATATCCCCCCTTATATATTATACATGGTGATCATACCCCCCCTTATATATTATACATGGACATCATATCCCCCCTTATATATTATACATGGTGATCATACCCCCCCTTATATATTATACATGGTGATCATATCCCCCCTTATATATTGTACATGGTGATCATATCCCCCCTTATATATTATACATGGTGATCATACCCCCCCTTATATATTATACATGGAGATCATATCCCCCCTTATATATTATACATGGTGATCATATCCCCCCTTATATATTATACATGGTGATCATATCCCCCCTTATATATTATACATGGTGATCATATCCCCCCTTATATATTATACATGGTGATCATATCCCCCCTTATATATTATACATGGTGATCATATCCCCCCTTATATATTATACATGGTGATCATATCCCCCCTTATATATTATACATGGTGATCATATCCCCCCTTATATATTATACATGGAGATCATATCCCCCCTTATATATTATACATGGTGATCATATCCCCCCTTATATATTATACATGGTGATCATATCCCCCCTTATATATTATACATGGTGATCATACCCCCCCTTATATATTATACATGGAGATCATATCCCCCTTATATATTATACATGGTGATCATATCCCCCCTTATATATTATACATGGTGATCATATCCCCCCTTATATATTATACATGGTGATCATATCCCCCCTTATATATTATACATGGTGATCATATCCCCCCTTATATATTATACATGGTGATCATATCCCCCCTTATATATTATACATGGTGATCATATCCCCCCTTATATATTATACATGGTATCATTCCCCCCTTATATATTATACATGGAGATCATATCCCCCCTTATATATTATACATGGTGATCATATCCCCCCTTATATATTATACATGGTGATCATATCCCCCCTTATATATTATACATGGTGATCATACCCCCCCTTATATATTATACATGGAGATCATATCCCCCCTTATCTCCTCTTATCAAGAGAATAAATTTAGTTCCTCTAATCTTTCCTCATAGCTGAGCTCCTCCATGCCTCTTATCAGTTTGGTTGCCCTTCTCTGCACTTTCTCCAGTTCCCCGATATCCTTTCTGAGAACTGGAGCCCAAAACTGAACGGCATATTCCAGATGAAGTCTTACTAATGATTTGTACAGATGATATCTCTCTCTCTGGAGTCCATTATGCCGCGTACACACGAGCGGACTTTTCGACATCCAAACTCCGACGGACCGAGTCCGTCAGACTATCCGATCGTGTGTGGGCTGCAACGGACTTTTGATTCGCCAAAGTCTGACGGACTTTAGAAATGAAGCATGCTTCAAATTTTTCCGACGGAACTCCGCCGGACCCAGTTCTGATGTAGAAGTCCGCTCGTCTGTATGCTGTTCCGACAGTCCTAAAACGACGCATGCTCTGAAGCAAGTACGAGACGGAAGTGCTCGGTCTTGTAAAACTCCAGTTCGTATTGGAAGTAGCACATTCGTCATGCTGCAAATTCTGTGCTCGTTTAAATGTATAGCGCATCTTCTTTATAATGCTAGAAGAACGAAGTCTTTATTTATAATGCTAGAAGAACGAAGTTGCTTTGCTGCTCATATTCACTCACAGAGTTCTCACCAAACACATTTCTGTTTTATTTCTCCTCATCTCATGGATGATCTTGTTTTTTATTTTAAAGCCCCATCTCAATATATTTTTTTTTTGTTTTTTTTTGTTTTGTTTTTTGATTACTTTTTTTCCTCCATATTTTTGGTAGAATTCTTTACCATTTTTTTTATTGTGATCTCCATATTTAATTATTCTGTCAAGTAAAAAAAAAAAAAAAAAAAGTTGGTAACTTGACCGAATAATTAAATATGGAGATCACAAGAAAAAAAATGTTCAAGAATTCCCAAAAAAATCTTGATGAAAAAAATTACTCCAAAAAAAAAATAAATAAATAAATAAAAAATGGTGTTGACTAATTTTTGGCCTCCATATTTTTGGTAGAATTCTTTACCATTTTTTTATTGTGATCTCCATATTTAATTATTCTGTCAAGTAAAAAAAAAAATTAAAAAAAAGTTGGTAACTTGACCGAATAATTAAATATGGAGATCACAAGAAAAAAAATGTTCAAGAATTCCCAAAAAAATCTTGATGAAAAAATTACTCCAAAAAAATAAAAAAAAATAAATAAAAAATGGTGTTGACTAATTTTTTTCAAACATATTTTTGGTAGAATTCTTTACCATTTTTGTTTTATTGTGATCTCCATATTTAATTGTTCCGTCAAGTTAACACCAAAAACTTTTTTTATTTTTTTTCATTACCACAATAACCTTTTTATTTTTATTCTGGTGACAAGTTACCACAATAACATTTTTCTTTTGTTATAACCTCAAGGAGGTTAGTGTCCCTTGTTAATTTCACATTGTCTTTTATAGAAAGGTATTTGACCAAAAAACACATAGGCAATTATATTTTCCAAAAAAAATATCCATTTATTCTGGTTCAACAAACAAAAAAATGAAGGCAACACTGGAGAAAATTGTGACATTTGTGTAGCGTTTTGGCCCCAGGGCAAACGTGAAACTCTGTGTAAAAGAAAATTCAAATATTACGAAATCCAATATGGTCCCAGAATCCCAGACATCAAGAGCAGCATCAGATGGTATATATGTCCCCAGGCTGTGGTTGGTCGGACCAGAGTGAAGCCAGGTCATCACCTTCTTCTCTTCGCTCCACCCTTCACTGCACCCTTCCCTGCAGACTTCCCTGTAGCCTTCCTGGGAGGCTGTGTCTCCGGTGGTGGACTCGTGGCAGGAGGAGGAGGAGGAGGAACAGGAGGAACTTGCTCCACAATATTGCTGTTGGCCGATAATTCTCCACTCAGCCCCTTCTGTAACGCCAAGAAAATGAGCCTTTCACACTGCAGACGTTGGCCCATCTCTAATTGCAGGAGACGGCTGGCGATGTAGCAGCCATAGGCCTCTTCTGCGTCAGGGGGGCTGTTTAAGACATTAATAGCCTCTCTAATTAGGCGCAGGGATTCCTCCTGTGCTAGCGTATTTTTTTTGCCCTTTTTGATGGAAGACGGAGGGGAGGCACTTGTGATGTTGTCCGGCTTCTACTAGGCCTGGCCACCTCCTGGCTGACAGAGGGCACGGCCTCCTCCTGCCTGCCACTTTCCCCACCTTCCTCCTGGCTGAGCTCCTCCTGGTATAAAAAAAGGGACATTGTTTTAGTTTTTTGTTCATCAATCCTAAACATTTTTCAGCTCCTGACTTCAAAATTCTGTTAATACATATAAAAGAGTATCATTATGACACCACTATTTCTTGTTTCTGCTGGTGACAAACATTTGTGGCCACTACTGTAAATTGATATGTCCAAATTTTAACTATTTTTTAACATCAATAATAGCGTACAAATTCGAATAACATCTAGTTAACATCATTAATATTATGAATATCACTAATTTTGCTCAAAAAATACCTGGCTCCAGCTGGGTGCATCCGCTTCTTCCAGGATGGAAGGCTCCGCTTGCTCATCAGCCTCTGCTGGGTGGAGGGAATGCTGCAGGGAAGGGTGGAGGGAAGGGTGGAGGGAAGGGTGGAGGGAAGGGTGGAGGGAATGCTGCAGGGAAGGGTGGAGGGAAGAGTGGAGGGAAGGGTGGAGGGAAGGGTGGAGGGAAGAGTAGAAAGCGACTCCCTGGGTTTACACCGGTCGTCCAGGAACCGTAGCTTTTCAAAGTACCACAGCCTGGGTACATATACATCACCTGGTGCTGCTCCTGATGTTTGGGATTTAGCGATTTTCCTCTTTTCCTTTCGGTACATGTTTTGCAATATTTGAATTTTCTTCTCCACAAAGTCCACGTCTGCCTCTGGGATCCAAGTCTGCACAAATGTCACAAATCTCTCCAGTGTTGCCCTCCTTACTGGTTTATTAAAATAATCCTTGTGCTTGGCATGCCACAGATTAGACATTTCTTTATACTTGTCGATAAACAGACTTAAAAATTCTGGATCCCTGAATTTTTTATTCATTTTTCTGCAAGACAATACACAAGCCAAAAAACATAATGTTAGCTCAGACTCTCCTAATCTTAGCCCAAGATAGACTCCAGGATCTGCCACTTATTTGGGGAAATGGTTTAAACTTACCTTCGTTTTGCTTGCTCCCAACTTCTGTTCCTATTTTCGCAAACGAACATACGACATGTGATTTTTGTCGTTATATACAGTGCGTACGCGTAGAACTACGCCTGCGTTGCCCGCCCCTGACGTTCTTTTAGTAAAGTTCTTGTTTTCCCGCCCTTTCTGCGCACTTACCGTACGTACGACGTGTGATTTTGTCGTAAGATCCAGTGCGTACGCGTAGAACTACGCCTGCGTTGCCCGCCCCTGACGTTCTTTTAGTCAAGTTCTTGTTTTCCCGCCCTTTCTGCGCACTTAACGTACGTACGACATGTGCATTTTGGCGTAAGATCCAGTGCGTACGCATAGAACTACGCCTGCTTTGCCCGCCCCTGACGTTCTTTTCCAAGAATATTTCCCGCCCCCTTTTCTCTACGGTGCGCAGTAGGAGAAACATGGCGGAAACACAACAGGTGCTTGATATGAACGACTCCAGTAGTCAGGAATCCCCGGAGCCACAAACGTCCCGATCCGGAAAGAGGAGATTTAAGGCCTCAAATATGGCATTTGAAGAGATGGTGGAGATGGTGGCAATCTTACGAAGTAAGGATTATGATGGCAAGCATGGACCATACACCCATCCGAACTTGCGCAAGGCCAGAATCATGGCCAAAGTAGTTAAGACCCTGCATAATCGTTTTGGGGTACGACGGTCAAAAGACCAATTGAGGAAACGGTGGTCCGACCTGAAATTGAGGGAGCCGGATCAATACAGAAGGATCAAGAAAGTTCTGAAAAAAAGTAAGTACTTGTCGTGTGTTCCTATTTTATGATTATTGCATACTGATCCATATGCTTTACCTTTGTACAATGTAAAAAATTGCTGCTTTCATGTTGTATACAGTAAAAGAATCGTATCGTTTTAACAAACCCTCGTAAATTGTTCGTGGCAAACCTCGTTTATGATACAGGGTTTGAACAGCATTTTTTGGGTGTGTAATTTTTAGGACACAACAAATGATTAGGACATTGTGGTTTAGATGTGTTTCAAAATACAATGACTAGAAAAGAACATTCAGTGTAATTGAAGGAGAGGACACTTGGCAGCTGGGTAAAAACACATCTGCACTCATGAGCAAAGGTGTGGGACACCAGAGAACATTTATTAGGGTAAACCACACGCCACACGGGGTTCCCTGGTATACTTGGGGGGGGGGGGTTGGGCATGTGTGAACCTTGGCACAAAAACCTAATTATTTGCTTTTTTGGCAAAGTGAATTGATTTCTCATGTCTTCACATTTTGCATCTCTTCATAAACCGACAATTGTACAACACTTCTAATCAAGGTTTCATCTTCCTAGTTCTGGCCTTAAATATCTGTGTGCTAAAGTATACCTTTTTGTTTGTTAATTTCTCATAGGGGAGAAAAGCCTCACAAAGCAGGATCCCAGGGACCGCCACCCTTGCCAGCAGGAATGTGAGGTTAGCCCCATCCCCCCCGTGGATGTGCATGTGGAGGAAGGAGAGGTGGAAGAAGGAGAGGAGATGGGCACCCCACCAGGTGAGTGTCTGACACCACAGCTTCAGGTAATCGATGTATACCTGCATATTTCCAAACACATGTTTTTACATCTATTTTAGGTGATGTTGTGGTTGTGGAAAGCGACACATTTCCAAGCACCAGTGCCCCCCCCCCGAGGATGTCGAGGAAGGAGAGGTTGAGGAAGGAGAGGTGGAGGAAGTAGGGGAGCTGGGCACCCCACCAGGTGAGTGTCTGACACCCCAGCTTGTTGAAATCCATGTATGACTGCCTAATTTTTGACCAAATGTTTCCCATCTATTGTAGGTGATGTTCTGTTTGTGGAAAGGGCCCCATTTTCCAGTGACAGCGCACAAAGGCTGATTGGCCAGATAATGGGCTGGAATGGGGAACTAGATGACATGCGAACTAGCCTGGATCTCATGAAGACTCAGATTGACAATATGCAGCTGGAAATGAAGAACATGATCGATATTTTGGGGAGAATATAATCCGTTTCTCCATAATATCGATCATGTTCTTCATTTCCCTTGTTTTAGTTCAAAGATTGTTACTTCACCAATTTTTATGATTGTGGCTGATTGTTGTTATACATTTTTCATATTTTTTATAGAAAAAAAAAAACCACAAAAAAAAAAAAAAAAATGTTTTTAAAAATTTAAAAAAAAAGGAAACAAAAAAATGTTTGGCAAAGAAAGTTAAATAAACCCAAAAAAAATTTTACATCACTAAATATTCAATGGTACATGTGAATGTGGCCAAATTAAAATTTTGAATAATCAAGAATGTGTGGCGTATTCTTTCAATGCTTAATACCAGTTTGGGAAAAGGGATTTTGTGTATCCAGTGACAATGGGGCTTATTTAATTTAATGAAAATACACTTGGCACTACAAGTGCACTAGGATAACATAGGAGACAGCACAAACCAAAAGCAAGCAAGAAAACACATTTCAGATTTGAGGTTCTTTTATTATTTTCCTCTTTTTAAAAATTAAAGATTGGGTGGCATTGCAATGGCCCTCCTACCGTTAAAATAAGTCACATATCTTTCGCGAACTTCACGTGCACTTTGGGGGGCCAAGCCAGTACGGCCAGTATCCAGGCCTGTCATGGATTCTGGACCAACTCCAGCCTCCGGCATTATTCCGGATAAATAAGTATTTGAGTATTTGTGTAAAAAATTGTGCAAAATGCAGCACGTAAGGATGACATAGTTCAGTTTGTATTCCGCTAGGTTTAGAGCAGTCAGAAATACACGGAACCGGCTGGCCATTATTCCAAATGCATTTTCCACAACTCTTCTCGCTCTGGCCAGCCGGTAGTTGAAAACCCTCCTCTCCGGGGTGAGGGCTCTTTGGGGGAATGGCCTCATGATGTGGTCGTCAAGAGCAAAAGCCTCATCAGCGATGAATACGAAGGGTAGTTCCTCCACATTCTCCGAATCAGGTGGCAAGCCCAGGCCACCTGTCTGTAGACGGTGGTAGAACTCCGTCTGGGCGAAGACTCCTCCATCCGACATGCGGCCATTCTTCCCCACGTCCACATATAGAAATTCATACTGTGCCGACACCACCGCCATTAACACAATACTGTGAAACCCCTTGTAATTAAAAAAGTATGACCCCGAATGGGGTGGTGGCACAATGTGGACGTGCTTCCCATCTATCGCACCACCGCAGTTAGGAAAGTCCAAACGGGTGGCAAAATGGGATGCCACAGTCTGCCATTCCTGTGGCGATGAAGGAAACTGGGGAGGCAAAAAGCAGAAAAAAAACTAAATAAGTACTTTTGCACATTAAACATCGTCTGCTCCCTGTCATTGGGAGCAGTGATCAGGGTCATGTCACTGCTAGCCCATCCCCCAGACAGTTAAGAAAAACACTCACCCAGAACACACTTTAAACCATTCCTTGGCCCCCTTGTGCTTAATAAAACACCTTCACTGCATGTGACATTTTTACAGTAATCAAGACAATTTTTGACAGCATTGATCACTGTATTAATGACAATGGTCACAAAAATGTATGGAAATTGGCCAATGTGTCCGCCATAATGTGGCAGTCACCAGAAAAACAAAAAAAAAAAAAACGGTTAGCAACGCCATTACTATTTTCAAAAATGGCAAGATTTTACAAATGCCAGCAAAATAGACCATATTTACGAAACGATTGAACTTTTAACCAAAACAATCAAGAAACGCTTAAATTGTGATTCATTTTAACACATTTTTGTTTACTAAAAGACTACGTATCAGCATCAAATGATGTCCAAAAAAATCATGGTGATATATTTTTGTGCCTATCTTTCTTTAGAGCGAAAAGAGAGAAAAAAAATGCATATTTAGAAAAATGCATTTTGGGTTTGTTGGTGGTTAATCACCAAAACTAAAAAAGCAGAGGTGATCAAAGACAACCAAATACAAAATCGCTTTGTGCTAATAAAATGAAGATAATTTACTAGGAGGAGCCATGTTACAAGGACGCACAATTGTCAATTCAAACAACGCACTGCCAAATCACCCAAAAAAGTGCTGAAGGTCAGGAAGGGGGAAAATCATTCCAGGGTTGAAGTGTGTTAAAAATACAATATATAATTCAACATTAATTTAAGGACACACAGACTCGTTGGAATTATATTAAGTGTGTGTGTGGGGGGGGGGGGGGGGGGGATCCAGTTAAAGGACACACAGACCATTTGGGATACTATTAAGGGGGGGGGGGATTCAGTTAAGGGGACACAGACCATTTGGGATACTATTAAGGGGGGGGGGGATTCAGTTAAGGGGACACAGACCATTTGGGATACTATTAAGGGGGGGGGGGGGATTCAGTTAAGGGGACACAGACCATTTGGGATACTATTAAGGGGGGGGGGGATTCAGTTAAGGGGACACAGACCATTTGGGATACTATTAAGGGGGGGGGGGGGGGGGATTCAGTTAAGGGGACACAGACCATTTGGAATAATCTTTAAAATGTTTGGTTTTAGGATAAAGCAATAGAATGGAGCTGACAAAAGACATTTTAAGTGACTAGACTAGGTGGATATGGGCCTACCATAGCATGTTGGTGAGGTTTAATGAAGGCAAATATGCATGAAAAACAAAAAAGGAGCATTAAAAGATTGCAGCATGCATGAGGACAAAGGGGACATTCACAGCATATTGCAATCATGGTAATTAGAGATTGAGGAAAGAAATACAAGGCATTAGCAAACATTAAAGACAATAAAATGTGATGTTAAATGCTAAATCTTACCTTAATATAGTCCTCCTGCAGGACCTGTATGATGGCAGAACAGGTCTCTGGAATAATGATCCCCAGAGCCTGGGGGGAGATGCCTGTAGAGAACTTGAGGTCCTGAAGGCTTCTCCCTGTCGCCAAGTAGCGCAACGTGGCGACGAGCCTCTGCTCCGGAGTGATGGCTTGCCGCATGCAGGTATCCTGCCTGCTGATATAAGGGGTCAGCAAAGCCAGCAGACGGTGAAAAACGGGGTCCGTCATCCGGAGATAATTCCTGAAATCATCAGGATTATTCTCCCGGATCTCACGAAGCAAAGGCATGTGCGAGAACTGGTCACGCTGGAGCAACCAATTCTTCGTCCATGAACTCCTCAACACCCCGTCCAAGGACTGTTCTTGGGTTGCAGAATGAACTACAACACCAAGCGCAAGCAAAGCACGAACTCGACGACGAGTACGTACACGCAACATGGCTTCAAAACGGTCGGATTGTCAGAGCGAACTTAACAGACGTCACTGAAGAACAGCAAGGCCTGTGAAGAGCGACCTGAAAGTCAGCGAGCGCAGTTAGATCGCACTGCAAAATACAGAGACGAACTGACTACACGCACTAAAAAACAGATACAAACCTCACAAGCACAAGCTGAAAAGCAGTGAAAAACGTTCTGAAAAATACGAGTCTGAAAACCGCGAATCGTCTCTCACCAAACTTCTACTAACACGAGATAAACACGAAATTAGCAGAAGGAGCCCAAAGGGTGGCGCACTTGGTATTGAACTTCCGTTTTATAGTCTCGTCGGACCTGGTGTACGTCACCGCGGACCAGACGGGCGGACTTTAGTGGGATCGTGTGTAGGCAAGTCCGTTGCGTCGGAACTCCGGCGGAACTCCGGCGGAACTCCGGCGGAAACTCCTTCGGATTTAAGTCCGCTCGTGTGTACGGGGCATAACTCTCCTATACAGGAAAGGACTTTGCTCGCTTTGGAAACCGCAGCTTGGAATTGCATGTTATTATTGAGCTTATGATCTACCAAACCCCAGATCCTTCTCCACTATGGATCCCCTCAGATCCCTCTCCACTATGGACTCCCCCCAGATCCTTCTCCACTATGGACTCCCCCCAGATCCTTCTCCACTATGGATTCCCCCAGATCCTTCTCCACTATGGATCCCCTCAGATCCCTCTCCACTATGGACTCCCCCCAGATCCTTCTCCACTATGGACTCCCCCCAGATCCTTCTTCACTATGGATTCCCCCAGATCCTTCTCCACTATGGATCCCCCAGATCCTTCTCCACTATGGACTCCCCCAGATCCATCTCCACTATGGATTCCCCCAGATCCTTCTCCACTATGGATCCCCCCAGATCCTTCTCCACTATGGACTCCCCCAGATCCATCTCCACTATGGATTCCCCCAGATCCTTCTCCACTATGGATCCCCCCAGATCCTTCTCCGCTATGGACCCCCCAGATCCTTCTCCACTATGGATTCCCCCAGATTCTTCTCCACTATGGATCCCCCCAGATCCTTCTCCACTATGGACTCCCCCCAGATCCTTCTCCACCATGGACTCCCCCCAGATCCTTCCCCACCATGGCTCCCCAGATCCTTCTCCACTATGGATCCCCCCAGATCCTTCTCCACTATGGATCCCCCCAGATCCTTCTCCACTATGGATCCCCCCAGATCCTTCTCCACCATGGACTCCCCCCAGATCCTTCTCCACTATGGACTCCCCCCAGATCCTTCTCCACTATGGATTCCCCCAGATCCTTCTCCACTATGGATCTCCCAGATCCTTCTCCACCATGAATCCCCCCAGATCCTTCTCCACCATGGATCCCCCCAGATCCTTCTCCACCATGGATCCCCCCAGATCCTTCTCCACCATGGGCCCCCCAGATCCTTCTCCACTATGGATCCCCCCAGATCCTGCTCCACTATGGATGCCCCCAGATTCTTCTCCTCTATGGATCCCCCAGATCCTTCTCCACCATGGCCCCCCCAGATCCTTCTCCACCATGGATCCCCCCAGATCCTTCTCCACCATGGATCCCCCCAGATCCTTCTCCACCATGGATCCCCCCAGATCCTTCTCCACCATGGATCCCCCAGATCCTTCTCCACTATGGATTCCCCCAGATTCTTCTCCTCTATGGATCCCCCCAGATCCTTCTCCACTATGGATCCCCCCAGATTCTTCTCCTCTATGGATCCCCCCAGATCCTTCTCCACTATGGATCCAGCCAGATCCTTCTCCACTATGGATTCCCCCAGTTGTACTGCCCCTAGTATGTATGATGCATATTCTTAGCCCCCAAGTGCAGAACTTTACATTTCTCAACATTAAACCTCATCTGCCACACAGTCGCCCAATTAGACAGAGCATTGAGGTCGGCTTGTAAATTGGAGACATCCTGTAAGGACGTTATTCCCCCGCATAGCTCGGTGTCATCTGCAAAGATGGAAATCCCAGACCCAATATCATTTATAAAGATATTAGTAAGGGTCCCAGCACTGAACCTTGGGGTACACCACTGATAACCTCACACCATTCAGAGTAAGAATCATTAACCACGACTCTCTGAATTCTGTCTTTTAGCCAATTTTCTATCCATTTACAAACTGATATTTCCAAACCTGTAGACTTTACCTTACACATGAGCCGTGTGTGCGGAACTGTATCCAAGTATACCACGTCCACCACCACTCCTCTGTCCAAATATACCACGTCCACCGCCACCCCTCTGTCCAAGTATACCACGTCCACCGCCACCTCTCTGTCTAAGTATACCACGTCCACCGCCACCCCTCTGTCCAAGTATACCACGTCCACCGCCACCTCTCTGTCTAAGTATACCACGTCCACCGCCACCCCTCTGTCCAAGTATACCACGTCCACCGCCACCCCTCTGTCCAAGTATACCACGTCCACCGCCACCCCTCTGTCCAAGTATACCACGTCCACCGCCACCTCTCTGTCCAAGTATACCACGTCCACCGCCACCTCTCTGTCTAAGTATACCACGTCCACCGCCACCCCTCTGTCCAAGTATACCACGTCCACAGCCACCCCTCTGTCCAAGTATACCACGTCCACCGCCACCCCTCTGTCCAAGTATACCACGTCCACCACCACCCCTCTGTCCAAGTATACCAGGTACACAGCCAACCCTCTGTCCAAGTATACCACGTCCACCGCCACCCCTCTGTCCAAGTATACCACGTCCACCGCCACTCCTCTGTCCAAGTATACCACATCCACCGCCACCTCTCTGTCCAACTATACCACGTCCACCGCCACCCCTCTGTCCAAGTATACCACGTCCACCGCCACCCCTCTGTCCAAGTATACCACGTCCACAGCCACCCCTCTCTCCAAGTATACCACGTCCACCGCCACCCCTCTGTCCAAGTATACCACGTCCACAGCCACCCCTCTGTCCAAGTATACCACGTCCACCGCCACCCCTCTGTCCAAGGTTTTACTTACCACCTCATAAAAAAAATCAGGTTTGTCTGACAACTTCTGTCTTTCATGAATCCATGCTGTCTGTTGCTTAAAATATTTTTTTCCTGCAAGAACTCGTCTATGTGGTCTTTTATTAATCCCTCCAGTATCTTCCCAACTATAGAAGTTAAACTAACGGGTCTATAATTACTTGGTAAAGACTTTGTTCCCTTTTTAAATATGGGCACCACGTTCGCCCTGCACCAATCCAGTGGTACTATTCCTGTCATTAATGAGTCCCTAAAAATTAGATACAATGGCTCTGAAATTACAGAGCTCAATTCTTTTAGGATCCGTGGGTGGATGCCATCAGGTCCAGGTGCTTTCTCCACCTTTATTCTGTCCAAATATTTCTGGACCATATCACTTATGAGCCATTGTGGATTCGGAGCTGCGTCACTACCACCCCCATTATGGACATGAGCTCCCCCATGCTCCTTTGTATACACAGAGCTGAAGAAAGTATTTAATAAATTATCCTTCTCTTTGTCCCCAGTCACCCACTCCAGATCATTGTGTAAAGGGCCTACATGCTCAGACCTGACCTTTTTACTATTAATATATTTGAAGAATTTCTTGGAGTTTGTCCTACTGCCTTTTGCAATCTGTCTTTCATTTTGAATTTTTGCATCCTTGATTTCCTTTTTACATATTCTGTTATATTCTTTGTAACATTTAAATGACACTAGTGTTCCTTCATTTTTATATTTTTTAAAAGCTCTTTTTTTTATATAGTTTATAGCTTTTTTAACTTTGGCTGTGAGCCACATCGGCTTTATTTTTAACCTTTTACACTTATTGCCCATGGGAATATACTTTGCCGTGAGATCACAAACAGTCTTTTTGAAGAATTCCCATTTCTGTTCTGTGCCCATTGGTGCTAATATTCTCTCCCAGTCTAAGTCCTGGAGAGCGGCCCTCATCTGCGGAAAATTTGCTCTCTTGAAATTAAGTGTTTTTATCTTTCCCGTATGTATTTCTTGTTTAGCGCTAACATCAAATGAAATCATGTTATGATCACTGCTACCCAGATGTTCCTTTATCTGAACATTAGTAATACGTTCTGCATGGTTTGAGATTATCAGGTCCAACAGAGCATCATTCCTAGTTGGGGCTAGTGATGGCCGAACGGTTCGCCCGGCGGTCGTTTCGCGGCGAATTTCCGACATTCGCGGTCCGCACGTTCGAACGCCTTTTTCCGTCGTTCGCCGCGGCGGACTTACGTGTTTAATGTATACAAGAACTTTAACCTTTGGTGACACGTTTATCATGTGATACAGGACAGCCAATTGAGACATGACAGCACATGGACACTTGTACATTCCCCCTAACCTATAAATACACCCGATCCGGTGGCCATTTTACATTCTTTCTTCTGTTAAGATAGGGACAGGTTCCTGTGTGGAGTAGGGAGAGATAAACCACTAGCTATTTGGTACACAAAAGTTCTTTTCAGGACTGGTATAGGTGTTAGGTGTTGATAGGTTTGCTGTGCTGCTGATTCTTGCAGCAGCCTGAGTGTCTTTTGTTAGTTTAGAGAAAGGGAAAGGACGGTGTATGCTACAGGGACAGCCAGATTAGTCTTTCATCATCATCATCATCATCATCATCATTAGCTGTTACTATCAAGGTCCACAAAAGAGCTGTTCCAGTAACCACTAATCGTTCTCTTTTTTTGCCAATTTGTATAGGGACAGGAAGGAAGCAGTGTTGTCAGGCAGTGAGGGTAATTTTAAAGACTTGCTGTTATTATTAGTTCCACAAAGGTTCTTTTCAGGACTGGTATCAGTGGTACAGTAATAGGCTTGTACATGTATAATATTCTTTCTTCCAAATATAGAAAGGATATTATACTTGACTGCTGCCCTTCTGCTGCAGTCTGCTAATCATTCACAACTCACTTGTTCCACAAAAGTTCTTATAAGGACTGGTAACTTGGTATAGGGTGCTACGGTACATAGGCTTGAGTGCGGTACAGTCTGCTGTTCTGTAAGGACCGCTATCGGTCCACAATAGATAGGGTTGACGTGCACCACTGCTGACCGCTGCCCTATACTGCAGCAGTCCTTCAGCGGTATAGGGACTGACGTACAGTCTGCTAATCACTAACACACAACCTGCTTGTTCCACAAAAGTTCTTATAAGGACTGGTAACTTGGTATAGGGTGCTACGGTACATAGGCTTGAGTGCGGTACAGTCTGCTGTTCTGTAAGGACCGCTATCGGTCCACAATAGATAGGGTTGACGTGCACCACTGCTGACCGCTCACCTATACTGCAGCAGTCCTTCAGCGGTATAGGGACTGACGTACAGTCTGCTAATCACTAACACACAACCTGCTTGTTCCACAAAAGTTCTTATAAGGACTGGTAACTTGGTATAGGGTGCTACGGTACATAGGCTTGAGTGCGGTACAGTCTGCTGTTCTGTAAGGACCGCTATCGGTCCACAATAGATAGGGTTGACGTGCACCACTGCTGACCGCTCACCTATACTGCAGCAGTCCTTCAGCGGTATAGGGACTGACGTACAGTCTGCTAATCACTAACACACAACCTGCTTGTTCCACAAAAGTTCTTATAAGGACTGGTAACTTGGTATAGGGTGCTACGGTACATAGGCTTGAGTGCGGTACAGTCTGCTGTTCTGTAAGGACCGCTATCGGTCCACAATAGATAGGGTTGACGTGCACCACTGCTGACCGCTGCCCTATACTGCAGCAGTCCTTCAGCGGTATAGGGACTGACGTACAGTCTGCTAAACACTAATACACAACCTGCTTGGTCCACAAAAGTTCTTATAAGGACTGGTAACTTGGTATAGGGTGCTACGGTACATAGGCTTGAGTGCGGTACAGTCTGCTGTTCTGTAAGGACCGCTATCGGTCCACAATAGATAGGGTTGACGTGCACCACTGCTGACCGCTGCCCTATACTGCAGCAGTCCTTCAGCGGTATAGGGACTGACGTACAGTCTGCTAATCACTAACACACAACCTGCTTGGTCCACAAAAGTTCTTATAAGGACTGGTAACTTGGTATAGGGTGCTACGGTACATAGGCTTGAGTGCGGTACAGTCTGCTGTTCTGTAAGGACCGCTATCGGTCCACAATAGATAGGGTTGACGTGCACCACTGCTGACCGCTGCCCTATACTGCAGCAGTCCTTCAGCGGTATAGGGACTGACGTACAGTCTGCTAATCACTAACACACAACCTGCTTGTTCCACAAAAGTTCTTATAAGGACTGGTAACTTGGTATAGGGTGCTACGGTACATAGGCTTGAGTGCGGTACAGTCTGCTGTTCTGTAAGGACCGCTATCGGTCCACAATAGATAGGGTTGACGTGCACCACTGCTGACCGCTCACCTATACTGCAGCAGTCCTTCAGCGGTATAGGGACTAAGAGTTTTGTCACAGGGTCATTTAAAAAATGACATGCAGAGGAAGAGGCAGGCCCTTCCGCAGGGGTGGTAGGGGTAGGGCAGGAGCAACAGGCTTGAGCCAAAGTGGGAAGTTGCAGAAGGTGCGTTCAATTACTTTAAAGGACGCACCAGACTTGGTTGAGTGGCTCACTCAGCCTTACTCTTCTGCACCCTCCTCATCCTCTCGATCTGCACCCTCTTCTTCACTCTCTGCTATGTGCACCCCCAAAGACACTACCACCAACAACACCACCACCACCACCACCACCACATACCTTCCGCTTGAGTCACTGGAATTATTTTCCGATCCATATCAAGAGGACATTTCTGATGCGCAGCCACTCTTGGTATTGGATCAGGAAGAGGAGGTAGCAACAAGCGCTACTCAGCAGTCTGACGCCAGTACCCAGATCAGCCCAAGGAGGAGGTTGGTCCCCGGTGTTGCTGCCTACTCCGAGATCTCTACTTATAGCGGTGGGGAAGGTGACGTTGATGATGACGTGTCTAGTGATGTCACGTGGGTGCCCACAAGAGAGGAAGAGGAGGGGAGTTCAGAGGGAGATATGGATCAGCAGATAGGGAGGAGAAGCAGGAAGAACTTACATTGCACAGGAGGGACAAAGCAGACTGCAAATGTATCAGGAGCGAGTCATCGACCATGTACGGTCACATCTGGCGCTCCCAGGACACCGGCACATGGCTCCGCAGTGTGGGCTTTTTTTAACGTGTCCGCTGCTGACAATAGCGTTGCCATCTGCAATCTTTGCAGTCAACGCGTTAGTCGCGGTAAGCCCAATACTCACCTAGGGACGACCGCCTTAAGAAGGCACATGAGCAGCCATCACCGAGCCCAGTGGGAGCAACGGAACACACAAAGCCACACTGCAGGCTCTCACCGTCCAGCCTCGTCTTCTACTTCTCCTTCTCCTCTCTCCTCACAATTGTCCTCCACTCCACCTTCCATCACGCCAAGCTCACATTTTTCTGCAAAAAGGCAGGCTTCCGTGGGCCTAATGTTTGAGCGTAAAAAAATGATGACGCCGGATAACCCTCTTGCCCAACGGTTGGCGGCTGGCTTGTCAGAACTCATAGCCCGCCAACTACTGCCATATAAACTGGTGGACTCGGAGGCCTTTCGCAAATTTGTGGCCATTGGAACACCACAATGGAAGGTCCCAGGAAGGAAGTATTTCTCAGAGAAGGGCATCCCAGAGCTATATGGCCATGTTCAGCGGCAAGTGAATGTATCTCTGGCACACAGTGTCGGTGCCAAGATACATCTGACCACAGACACGTGGTCTAGCAAACACGGGCAGGGAAGGTATATCAGTTTTACTGCCCACTGGGTGAACCTTCTGACGGCCGTCAAGCATGTAACCCGTGGCACCCGTGTAGATTTGGTTTTACCGCCACGGATTGCATGCAGGCCTGACTCTTCTTCTCCTCCTCCTACTCCATCCTCCTCCCTCTCCTCCTCAGCTGCCTCCTCCTTTTCCGCTGCTAGCGTCTCTTCCACTGCACCGCCCAAGCTCCCCAGAACCTATTCCACATGCCAGGTGAGACGTTGCCATGCCGTGCTGCGTCTGTTGTGCCTGGAAGCAAAGAGCCACACTGGCCCGGCACTCCTTTCAGCTTTGCGTTCACAGGCAGATGAGTGGCTAACACCGCTCAATTTGACAGTTGGTAAAGTGGTGTGTGACAACGGTGCCAATCTGCTTAGCGCATTGAAACAGGGCAAAATCACGCACGTGCCGTGCATGGCACACGTCTTAAACTTGGTCGTGCAGCGATTCCTTGTCAAATACCCTGGGGTCCAGGACATCTTGCGGCAGGCAAGGAAAATCTCGGCCCATTTCAGAAGATCTTACACGGCCATGGCTCGCCTTGCTGACATTCAGCGGCGACACCATCTGCCGGTCAGACGTCTTATTTGCGATTGCCCGACGCGATGGAACTCAACCTTCTATATGCTTGATAGGCTGCTCCAGCAGAAACGTGCAGTTAACATCTACCTGTATGAACTCTGCGAAAGAAACGGTTCTGGGGAGCTGGGTTTTTTTTCACCGCGCCAGTGGCTGCTCATGCGCGACACATGCAGACTTCTGCGGCCATTTGAGGAGATCACCAAACTGGTCAGTCGCAGCCATGGCGCCATCAGTGACATGGTACCTTATGCCTTCTTTATGGAGCGTGCATTGCATCGTGTCATTGATCAGGCTGTGGAGGAGCAGGAGCGGGAAGATGAGGAAGTCGCAATGCTGGATGAATTCCCAGGGGGGGCTACTCTATCTGAGACAAGTCAACAACAGGAGTCTGATGAGGAGTCAGAGGAGGATGGTGCCGGGGCGGATGAGCAGGAGCAAGAAGAGCATGCTTTAAACCTTTCTGGGATCCCTGTTGTGCGAGGATGGGGAGAGGAGAATGAAGAGGACGACATTATCCTGGATGATGAGCAGGAGCCAGGCCACCACACCGCTTCCACTTTAGTGCAAATGGGGGCCTTCATGCTCCAGTGTTTTAATAGGGACCCCCGTATAAAAAGCATGAGGGTCAAGGACCAGTACTGGGTGGCAACGTACTTAGACCCCCGGTACAAACACAAAATGGCGGAAATGTTACCGCCGTCGCAGAGGGCTGTCAGAATGCAGCACTTCCAGGCCTTGCTTCGAGAAATGCTGCATTCTGCTTTTGCGTGCGCTGGCAGAGGAGCAATTCCCACTCCCAGAGAAGGATTTGCGGGTACCAATCCAACAGCGCCTGCAAGAAGAGGCCGGTTTGAAGATGTGTTGGTGACTTCGGATATGAGGTCATTCTTTCAGCCGACCCATCGACAGGTGTCATCCGGATCCAGCATCAGGGAACGCCTAGACCGTCAGGTGTCCGACTACATTGGGTTAACGGCCGATGTGGACGCTCTGAGGAGTGATGAACCCCTGGACTTCTGGGTGGGCAGGCTTGACCTCTGGCCAGAGCTTGCCCAATTTGCAATCGAACTGTTGGCTTGCCCCTCATCCAGTGTCCTGTCCGAAAGGACGTTCAGCGCAGCAGGGGGGATTGTGACCGATAAGCGTACTCGCCTAGCTCACCACAGTGTTAACTACCTCACATTTCTAAAAATGAATGAGGCATGGATCTCGGAGGAATTCAACACATGTGACCAGTAGACCATGTATATGTCTATAAACAATTTTTTTAATCAAGCACACAGACCTTCTTAATTCATTTGGCTCACTTCCTTGACCCAAAAAAGCACACCGTACTATATGCCCCTACCCTCCTCTTTGAAGAGGTTGAGCGGTGTCATATTTCTACTGGGGCTGCTTATGATATCCCTGTGCTGTGCTGACTTCCTCCTGGGGGTTCTTATTATGAGGGGATCACACCATCCCTGTGCTGTGCTGACTTCCTCCTGGGGCTGCTTACGGTGCTGCTGTCAGCGCTGTATGTCACGGTGCTGCTGTCAGCGCTGTATGTCACGGTGCTGCTGTCAGCGCTGTATGTCACGGTGCTGCTGTCAGCGCTGTATGTCACGGTGCTGCTGTCAGCGCTGTATGTCACGGTGCTGCTGTCAGCGCTGTATGTCACGGTGCTGCTGTCAGCGCTGTATGTCACGGTGCTGCTGTCAGCGCTGTATGTCACGGTGCTGCTGTCAGTGCTCTGTATTACGGTGCTGCTGTCAGATGCCTCTATCACGGTGCATGTGTCATTCCGGTATGTCACGCTGCTGGTGATCATCTCCTGCACCCTCTTCTTTGCCTACCCTGGTCCCTGACCTTCCCTCTCCTCCATTGCCTTCATTAGCTCCACAGTCCTGAATTGTTAGAACAATTTCCCAAATAAAATAAAAATGCTTGTAGTTATCGATCCCAAATTCACCTCATACATGTATTATGTCATTGTCCAGATGGTGGGACTACGTTTTACCCCCTAATAATTACCACGTGGCCGCAAATTCGACATGAAGGTTTGCAAAGTTCGCCTCCCATTGAAGTCAATGGGGCCCGCGGCGAACGGTCGGTTTCGCGAACGTTTGGGTCCGTTCGCATTTCGCGTTCGCGAAACGTCCCGTCGGAAGTTCGTCCATCACTAGTTGGGGCCTCAATAAACTGGACCACAAAATTGTCCTGTAATAGGTTTATACATTTTTGCCCTTTAACTGTCCCAGCAGTGCCATTACCCCAGTCAATTTCTGGGTAGTTACCATCCCCCATTATTATCACTGCCCCAGCCCTTGCAGCTCTTTCTATCTGTGCAAGGAGCTGAGTCTCCACCTCCTCATTAACATTGGGTGGTCTATAACAAACTCCAACGATTAACTTTGAACTACGCACATCTGTATGCAGTTCCACCCATAATGCCTCAGACTCATCACACTCTCCGTCCACCAGGTCCTCTTTCTCACTCGCTTTGGGATTATTTCTCACGTACAGACAGACCCCTCCACCTTTCCTTTTTACTCTGTCTTTCCGAAAGAGTGCATAGCCAGGAATATTAATAGCCCAGTCATGTGAGGAATGAAGCCAAGTTTCAGCAATACCGATTACATCATAGCTCTCCTGATGCACCAGAGCTTCCAACTCGCCTATTTTGCTTGGAAGACTTCTAGCATTGGTGAATAAACACTTTAATGCATTAATATATTTTGACCGGTCACATACTATCCTCTCATTGGGTGTTCCAAGATTACAACTAGGACTTGCTACTATATTTACCTTGGGTTTATGTTCTTTGGTTACCCTACCACTAATGCCCCTAATATTACCCTCTGGAATACCAACCAGCACCATACCCGGCACCTCCGGCAGCTGAGCACCTCAGGACCTTCCCCAGGTGGAACCAACCATCAAAGAGCTCCAAAGATTTGGAGTATGTAAGAAGGGGGTGGATTGCAGTATATACACCAACCTAAAGGTGGCATTGTACCATGGAAGAAGATCATTGAGAATTAACTTGTTCCCTACTTCAGCTGGGGGGTGACTTTACCTCACCACAGAGTTTATACAACATCAGCTCTACAGCATTCAACATATTTCTTTAAAAGTTTTGATGGGTTCAGATACTGATTGTCCCCAGCCAGTAGACATGGTGGAGGTTCTAGCTTGGCCTACAATGAAGGATCTTGGAGCCCCACACACGGTAGAGGATCTGTCTGGAGCACATCTGTTGATAGTCACCCTATGTGGCCCCTGTTATCGATGCTGGGGGAAGGGTACAATATCCGTTGCCAAAATCAACGGTCATTCTGCTGCCTTTGATACAGTTGACCACCCCCTCCTCCTCAAAAAACTCAATTTGCTTGGTCCCCATGACTGCGCTCTCCGTTGGTTTGATTCTTACCTCTCTCATCGCACCTTCAGTGTCACCTACAACTCCACTTCCTCTTCTCCAACTCCCCTTTCCGTTGGGGTCCCCCGAGGTTCTGTCCTCTACTATTCTCGATCTACACGTCCTCCCTGGGTCAGCTGATGGCCTCCCATGCCTTTCACTACCATTTATATGCTGATGACACCCGAATCTATCTCTCTGCCCCTCAGCTCACCCCATCAATCTCCTCACCCATCACTGATCTACTAACAGACATATCAGCCTGGATGTCACACCACTTCCTCAAACTCAATCTATCTAAAACTGAGCTCTTAATATTTCCTCCCCCAACTTCTCTGTCAAGATCAATGGCACAACTATCAGTCTGTCCCCACATGCCAGGGTGCCAGGGGTAACCTTAGACTCCGAACTGTCCTTTCAGGCCCACATACAAGCCCTGTCCAAATCATGCCGCCTCAACCACCGCAACATCTCCAGAATACGCCCCTTATTAACTAATGACACCACCGAGCTTCTAATTCACTCCCCGGTCATCTCTCTCCTCGACTATGGAAACTCCCTCCTCGTTGGATTACCTTTACACAGACTCCTCCCCCCTCCAGTCCATAATGAATGCCGCTGCCAGACTCTTCCACCTTACCAGCCATTCAGTGTCCTCCACCCCTCTCTACCAATCCCTCCACTGACCTCCATTCAGTGTTCTCCACTCCTCTCTACCAATCCTTCCACTGACCTCCATTCAGTGTCCTCCACCCCTCTCTACCAATCCCTCCACTGGTCTCCATTCAGTGTCCTCCACCCCTCTCTACCAATCCTTCCACTGACCTCCATTCAGTGTCCTCCACCCCTCTCTACCAATCCCTCCACTGACCTCCATTCAGTGTCCTCCACCCCTCTCTACCAATCCCTCCACTGACCTCCATTCAGTGTCCTCCACCCCTCTCTACCAATCCCTCCACTGACCTCCATTCAGTGTCCTCCACCCCTCTCTACCAATCCCTCCACTGGTCTCCATTCAGTGTCCTCCACCCCTCTCTACCAATCCCTCCACTGACCTCCATTCAGTGTCCTCCACCCCTCTCTACCAATCCCTCCACTGACCTCCATTCAGTGTCCTCCACCCCTCTCTACCAATCCCTCCACTGACCTCCATTCAGTGTCCTCCACCCCTCTCTACCAATCCTTCCACTGACCTCCATTCAGTGTCCTCCACCCCTCTCTACCAATCCCTCCACTGTCCTCCATTCAGTGTCCTCCACCCCTCTCTACCAATCCCTCCACTGACCTCCATTCAGTGTCCTCCACCCCTCTCTACCAATCCCTCCACTGACCTCCATTCAGTGTCCTCCATCCCTCTCTACCAATCCCTCCACTGACCTCCATTCAGTGTCCTCCACCCCTCTCTACCAATCCCTCCACTGACCTCCATTCAGTGTCCTCCACCCCTCTCTACCAATCCCACCACTGACCTCCATTCAGTGTCCTCCACCCCTCTCTACCAATCCCACCACTGACCTCCATTCAGTGTCCTCCACCCCTCTCTACCAATCCCTCCACTGACCTCCATTCAGTGTCCTCCACCCCTCTCTACCAATCCCACCACTGACCTCCATTCAGTGTCCTCCACCCCTCTCTACCAATCCCTCCACTGACCTCCATTCAGTGTCCTCCACCCCTCTCTACCAATCCCTCCACTGACCTCCATTCAGTGTCCTCCATCCCTCTCTACCAATCCCTCCACTGACCTCCATTCAGTGTCCTCCACCCCTCTCTACCAATCCCTCCACTGGTCTCCATTCAGTGTCCTCCACCCCTCTCTACCAATCCCTCCACTGACCTCCATTCAGTGTCCTCCACCCCTCTCTACCAATCCCTCCACTGACCTCCATTCAGTGTCCTCCACCCCTCTCTACCAATCCCTCCACTGACCTCCATTCAGTGTCCTCCACCCCTCCCTACCAATCCCACCACTGACCTCCATTCAGTGTCCTCCACCCCTCTCTACCAATCCCTCCACTGACCTCCATTCAGTGTCCTCCATCCCTCTCTACCAATCCCTCCACTGACCTCCATTCAGTGTCCTCCACCCCTCTCTGCCAATCCCTCCACTGACCTCCATTCAGTGTCCTCCACCCCTCCCTACCAATCCCACCACTGACCTCCATTCAGTGTCCTCCACCCCTCTCTACCAATCCCTCCACTGACCTCCATTCAGTGTCCTCCACCCCTCCCTACCAATCCCACCACTGACCTCCATTCAGTGTCCTCCACCCCTCTCTACCAATCCCTCCACTGACCTCCATTCAGTGTCCTCCACCCCTCTCTACCAATCCCTCCACTGACCTCCATTCAGTGTCCTCCACCCCTCTCTACCAATCCCTCCACTGACCTCCACTCAGTGTCCTCCACCCCTCTCTACCAATCCCCCCACTGACCTCCATTCAGTGTCCTCCATCCCTCTCTACCAATCCCTCCACTGACCTCCATTCAGTGTCCTCCACCCCTCTCTACCAATCCCTCCACTGACCTCCATTCAGTGTCCTCCACCCCTCTCTACCAATCCCACCACTGACCTCCATTCAGTGTCCTCCACCCCTCTCTACCAATCCCTCCACTGACCTCCATTCAGTGTCCTCCATCCCTCTCTACCAATCCCTCCACTGACCTCCATTCAGTGTCCTCCACCCCTCTCTACCAATCCCTCCACTGACCTCCATTCAGTGTCCTCCACCCCTCTCTACCAATCCCTCCACTGACCTCCATTCAGTGTCCTCCACCCCTCTCTACCAATCCCTCCACTGATCTCCATTCAGTGTCCTCCACCCCTCTCTGCCAATCCCTCCACTGGTCTCCATTCAGTGTCCTCCACCCCTCTCTACCAATCCCTCCACTGACCTCCATTCAGTGTCCTCCACCCCTCTCTACCAATCCCTCCACTGACCTCCATTCAGTGTCCTCCACCCCTCTCTACCAATCCCTCCACTGATCTCCATTCAGTGTCCTCCACCCCTCTCTACCAATCCCTCCACTGACCTCCATTCAGTGTCCTCCACCCCTCTCTACCAATCCCTCCACTGACCTCCATTCAGTGTCCTCCACCCCTCTCTACCAATCCCTCCACTGACCTCCATTCAGTGTCCTCCACCCCTCTCTACCAATCCCTCCACTGACCTCCATTCAGTGTCCTCCACCCCTCTCTACCAATCCCTCCACTGACCTCCATTCAGTGTCCTCCACCCCTCCCTACCAATCCCACCACTGACCTCCATTCAGTGTCCTCCACCCCTCTCTACCAATCCCTCCACTGACCTCCATTCAGTGTCCTCCACCCCTCTCTACCAATCCATCCACTGACCTCCATTCAGTGTCCTCCACCCCTCTCTACCAATCCCTCCACTGACCTCCATTCAGTGTCCTCCACCCCTCTCTACCAATCCCTCCACTGGTCTCCATTCAGTGTCCTCCACCCCTCTCTACCAATCCCTCCACTGACCTCCATTCAGTGTCCTCCACCCCTCTCTACCAATCCCTCCACTGACCTCCATTCAGTGTCCTCCACCCCTCTCTACCAATCCCTCCACTGACCTCCATTCAGTGTCCTCCACCCCTCTCTACCAATCCCTCCACTGACCTCCATTCAGTGTCCTCCACCCCTCCCTACCAATCCCACCACTGACCTCCATTCAGTGTCCTCCACCCCTCTCTACCAATCCCTCCACTGACCTCCATTCAGTGTCCTCCACCCCTCTCTACCAATCCCTCCACTGACCTCCATTCAGTGTCCTCCACCCCTCTCTACCAATCCATCCACTGACCTCCATTCAGTGTCCCCCACCCCTCTCTACCAATCCCTCCACTGACCTCCATTCAGTGTCCTCCACCCCTCTCTACCAATCCCTCCACTGACCTCCATTCAGTGTCCTCCACCCCTCTCTGCCAATCCCTCCACTGACCTCCATTCAGTGTCCTCCACCCCTCTCTACCAATCCCTCCACTGACCTCCATTCAGTGTCCTCCACCCCTCTCTACCAATCCCTCCACTGACCTCCATTCAGTGTCCTCCACCCCTCTCTACCAATCCCTCCACTGACCTCCATTCAGTGTCCTCCACCCCCCTCTACCAATCCCTCCACTGACCTCCATTCAGTGTCCTCCACCCCCCTCTACCAATCCCTCCACTGACCTCCATTCAGTGTCCTCCACCCCTCTCTACCAATCCCTCCACTGGTCTCCATTCAGTGTCCTCCACCCCTCTCTACCAATCCCTCCACTGACCTCCATTCAGTGTCCTCCACCCCTCTCTACCAATCCCTCCACTGACCTCCATTCAGTGTCCTCCACCCCTCTCTACCAATCCCTCCACTGACCTCCATTCAGTGTCCTCCACCCCTCTCTACCAATCCCTCCACTGACCTCCATTCAGTGTCCTCCACCCCTCTCTACCAATCCCTCCACTGACCTCCATTCAGTGTCCTCCACCCCTCTCTACCAATCCCTCCACTGACCTCCATTCAGTGTCCTCCACCCCTCTCTACCAATCCCTCCACTGACCTCCATTCAGTGTCCTCCACCCCTCTCTACCAATCCCTCCACTGACCTCCATTCAGTGTCCTCCACCCCTCTCTACCAATCCCTCCACTGGTCTCCATT
The DNA here is from genome assembly GCF_037356315.1 of Lithobates pipiens. Taxonomy (NCBI): domain Eukaryota; kingdom Metazoa; phylum Chordata; class Amphibia; order Anura; family Ranidae; genus Lithobates; species Lithobates pipiens. The sequence continues at coordinate 2,189,746 of NW_027507784.1, read as the reverse complement.
CAGTGTCCTCCACCCCTCTCTGCCAATCCCTCCACTGACCTCCATTCAGTGTCCTCCACCCCTCCCTACCAATCCCACCACTGACCTCCATTCAGTGTCCTCCACCCCTCTCTACCAATCCCTCCACTGACCTCCATTCAGTGTCCTCCACCCCTCTCTGCCAATCCCTCCACTGACCTCCATTCAGTGTCCTCCACCCCTCTCTACCAATCCCTCCACTGACCTCCATTCAGTGTCCTCCACCCCTCTCTACCAATCCCTCCACTGACCTCCATTCAGTGTCCTCCACCCCTCTCTACCAATCCCTCCACTGACCTCCATTCAGTGTCCTCCACCCCTCTCTACCAATCCCTCCACTGACCTCCATTCAGTGTCCTCCACCCCCCTCTACCAATCCCTCCACTGACCTCCATTCAGTGTCCTCCACCCCTCTCTACCAATCCCTCCACTGACCTCCATTCAGTGTCCTCCACCCCTCTGTACCAATCCCTCCACTGACCTCCATTCAGTGTCCTCCACCCCTCTCTACCAATCCCTCCACTGACCTCCATTCAGTGTCCTCCACCCCTCTCTACCAATCCCTCCACTGACCTCCATTCAGTGTCCTCCACCCCTCTCTACCAATCCCTCCACTGACCTCCATTCAGTGTCCTCCACCCCTCTCTACCAATCCCTCCACTGACCTCCATTCAGTGTCCTCCACCCCCCTCTACCAATCCCTCCACTGACCTCCATTCAGTGTCCTCCACCCCTCTCTACCAATCCCTCCACTGACCTCCATTCAGTGTCCTCCACCCCTCTGTACCAATCCCTCCACTGACCTCCATTCAGTGTCCTCCACCCCTCTCTACCAATCCCTCCACTGACCTCCATTCAGTGTCCTCCACCCCTCTGTACCAATCTCTCCACTGACCTCCATTCAGTGTCCTCCACCCCTCTCTACCAATCCCTCCACTGACCTCCATTCAGTGTCCTCCACCCCTCTGTACCAATCTCTCCACTGACCTCCATTCAGTGTCCTCCACCCCCCTCTACCAATCCCTCCACTGGTCTCCATTCAGTGTCCTCCACCCTTCTCTACCAATCCCTCCACTGACCTCCATTCAGTGTCCTCCACCCCTCTCTACTAATCCCTCCACTGGTCTCCATTCAGTGTCCTCCACCCCTCTCTACCAATCCCTCCACTGGCCTCCATTCAGTGTCCTCCACCCCTCTCTACCAATCCCTCCACTGGTCTCCATTCAGTGTCCTCCACCCCTCTCTACCAATCCCTCCACTGGCCTCCATTCAGTGTCCTCCACCCCTCTCTACCAATCCCTCCACTGGTCTCCATTCAGTGTCCTCCACCCCTCTCTACCAATCCATCCACTGACCTCCATTCAGTGTGCTCCACCCCTCTCTACCAATCCCTCCACTGACCTCCATTCAGTGTCCTCCACCCCTCTCTACCAATCCCTCCACTGACCTCCATTCAGTGTCCTCCACCCCTCTCTACCAATCCCTCCACTGACCTCCATTCAGTGTCCTCCACCCCTCTCTACCAATCCCTCCACTGACCTCCATTCAGTGTCCTCCACCCCTCTCTACCAATCCCTCCACTGGTCTCCATTCAGTGTCCTCCACCCCTCTCTACCAATCCCTCCACTGACCTCCATTCAGTGTCCTCCATCCCTCTCTACCAATCCCTCCACTGACCTCCATTCAGTGTCCTCCACCCCTCTCTACCAATCCCTCCACCGACCTCCATTCATTGTCCTCCACCCCTCTCTACCAATCCCTCCACTGACCTCCATTCAGTGTCCTCCACCCCTCTCTACCAATCCCTCCACTGACCTCCATTCAGTGTCCTCCACCCCTCTCTACCAATCCCTCCACTGACCTCCATTCAGTGTCCTCCACCCCTCTCTACCAATCCCTCCACTGACCTCCATTCAGTGTCCTCCACCCCTCTCTACCAATCCCTCCACTGACCTCCATTCAGTGTCCTCCACCCCTCTCTACCAATCCCTCCACTGACCTCCATTCAGTGTCCTCCACCCCTCTCTACCAATCCCTCCACTGACCTCCATTCAGTGTCCTCCACCCCTCTCCACCAATCCCTCCACTGACCTCCATTCAGTGTCCTCCACCCCTCTCTACCAATCCCTCCACTGACCTCCATTCAGTGTCCTCCACCCCTCTCTACCAATCCCTCCACTGACCTCCATTCAGTGTCCTCCACCCCTCTCTACCAATCTCTCCACTGACCTCCATTCAGTGTCCTCCACTCCTCTCTACCAATCCCTCCACTGACCTCCATTCAGTGTCCTCCACCCCTCTCTACCAATCTCTCCACTGACCTCCATTCAGTGTCCTCCACCCCTCTCCACCAATCCCTCCACTGACCTCCATTCAGTGTCCTCCACCCCTCTCTACCAATCCCTCCACTGACCTCCATTCAGTGTCCTCCATCCCTCTCTACCAATCCCTCCACTGACCTCCATTCAGTGTCCTCCACCCCTCTCTACCAATCCCTCCACTGACCTCCATTCAGTGTCCTCCACCCCTCTCTACCAATCCCTCCACTGGTCTCCATTCAGTGTCCTCCACCCCTCTCTACCAATCCCTCCACTGACCTCCATTCAGTGTCCTCCACCCCTCTCTACCAATCCCTCCACTGACCTCCATTCAGTGTCCTCCACCCCTCTCTACCAATCCCTCCACTGACCTCCACTCAGTGTCCTCCACCCCTCTCTACCAATCCCCCCACTGACCTCCATTCAGTGTCCTCCACCCCTCTCTACCAATCCCTCCACTGACCTCCATTCAGTGTCCTCCATCCCTCTCTACCAATCCCTCCACTGACCTCCATTCAGTGTCCTCCACCCCTCTCTACCAATCCCTCCACTGACCTCCATTCAGTGTCCTCCACCCCTCTCTACCAATCCCTCCACTGACCTCCATTCAGTGTCCTCCACCCCTCTCTACCAATCCCTCCACTGGTCTCCATTCAGTGTCCTCCACCCCTCTCTACCAATCCCTCCACTGACCTCCATTCAGTGTCCTCCACCCCTCTCTACCAATCCCTCCACTGACCTCCATTCAGTGTCCTCCACCCCTCTCTACCAATCCCTCCACTGACCTCCATTCAGTGTCCTCCACCCCTCTCTACCAATCCCTCCACTGACCTCCATTCAGTGTCCTCCACCCCTCCCTACCAATCCCACCACTGACCTCCATTCAGTGTCCTCCACCCCTCTCTACCAATCCCTCCACTGACCTCCATTCAGTGTCCTCCACCCCTCTCTACCAATCCATCCACTGACCTCCATTCAGTGTCCTCCACCCCTCTCTACCAATCCCTCCACTGACCTCCATTCAGTGTCCTCCACCCCTCTCTACCAATCCCTCCACTGGTCTCCATTCAGTGTCCTCCACCCCTCTCTACCAATCCCTCCACTGACCTCCATTCAGTGTCCTCCACCCCTCTCTACCAATCCCTCCACTGACCTCCATTCAGTGTCCTCCACCCCTCTCTACCAATCCCTCCACTGACCTCCATTCAGTGTCCTCCACCCCTCTCTACCAATCCCTCCACTGACCTCCATTCAGTGTCCTCCACCCCTCCCTACCAATCCCACCACTGACCTCCATTCAGTGTCCTCCACCCCTCTCTACCAATCCCTCCACTGACCTCCATTCAGTGTCCTCCACCCCTCTCTACCAATCCCTCCACTGACCTCCATTCAGTGTCCTCCACCCCTCTCTACCAATCCATCCACTGACCTCCATTCAGTGTCCCCCACCCCTCTCTACCAATCCCTCCACTGACCTCCATTCAGTGTCCTCCACCCCTCTCTACCAATCCCTCCACTGACCTCCATTCAGTGTCCTCCACCCCTCTCTGCCAATCCCTCCACTGACCTCCATTCAGTGTCCTCCACCCCTCTCTACCAATCCCTCCACTGACCTCCATTCAGTGTCCTCCACCCCTCTCTACCAATCCCTCCACTGACCTCCATTCAGTGTCCTCCACCCCTCTCTACCAATCCCTCCACTGACCTCCATTCAGTGTCCTCCACCCCTCTCTACCAATCCCTCCACTGACCTCCATTCAGTGTCCTCCACCCCTCTCTACCAATCCCTCCACTGGTCTCCATTCAGTGTCCTCCACCCCTCTCTACCAATCCCTCCACTGGTCTCCATTCAGTGTCCTCCACCCCTCTCTACCAATCCCTCCACTGACCTCCATTCAGTGTCCTCCACCCCTCTCTACCAATCCCTCCACTGACCTCCATTCAGTGTCCTCCACCCCTCTCTACCAATCCCTCCACTGACCTCCATTCAGTGTCCTCCACCCCTCTCTACCAATCCCTCCACTGGTCTCCATTCAGTGTCCTCCACCCCTCTCTACCAATCCCTCCACTGGTCTCCATTCAGTGTCCTCCACCCCTCTCTACCAATCCCTCCACTGACCTCCATTCAGTGTCCTCCACCCCTCTCTACCAATCCCTCCACTGACCTCCACTCAGTGTCCTCCACCCCTCTCTACCAATCCCCCCACTGACCTCCATTCAGTGTCCTCCACCCCTCTCTACCAATCCCTCCACTGACCTCCATTCAGTGTCCTCCATCCCTCTCTACCAATCCCTCCACTGACCTCCATTCAGTGTCCTCCACCCCTCTCTACCAATCCCTCCACTGACCTCCATTCAGTGTCCTCCACCCCTCTCTACCAATCCCTCCACTGACCTCCATTCAGTGTCCTCCACCCCTCTCTACCAATCCCTCCACTGACCTCCATTCAGTGTCCTCCACCCCTCTCTACCAATCCCTCCACTGACCTCCATTCAGTGTCCTCCACCCCTCTCCACCAATCCCTCCACTGACCTCCATTCAGTGTCCTCCACCCCTCTCTACCAATCCCTCCACTGACCTCCATTCAGTGTCCTCCACCCCTCTCTACCAATCCCTCCACTGACCTCCATTCAGTGTCCTCCACCCCTCTCTACCAATCCCTCCACTGACCTCCATTCAGTGTCCTCCACCCCTCTCTACCAATCCCTCCACTGGTCTCCATTCAGTGTCCTCCACCCCTCTCTACCAATCCCTCCACTGACCTCCATTCAGTGTCCTCCACCTCTCTCTACCAATCCCTCCACTGACCTCCATTCAGTGTCCTCCATCCCTCTCTACCAATCCCTCCACTGACCTCCATTCAGTGTCCTCCATCCCTCTCTACCAATCCCTCCACTGACCTCCATTCAGTGTCCTCCATCCCTCTCTACCAATCCCTCCACTGACCTCCATTCAGTGTCCTCCACCCCTCTCTACCAATCCCTCCACTGACCTCCATTCAGTGTCCTCCACCCCTCTCTACCAATCCCTCCACTGGTCTCCATTCAGTGTCCTCCACCCCTCTCTACCAATCCCTCCACTGACCTCCATTCAGTGTCCTCCACCCCTCTCTACCAATCCCTCCACTGACCTCCATTCAGTGTCCTCCACCCCTCTCTACCAATCCCTCCACTGACCTCCATTCAGTGTCCTCCACCCCTCTCTGCCAATCCCTCCACTGACCTCCATTCAGTGTCCTCCACCCCTCTCTACCAATCCCTCCACTGACCTCCATTCAGTGTCCTCCACCCCTCTCTACCAATCCCTCCACTGACCTCCATTCAGTGTCCTCCACCCCTCTCTACCAATCCCTCCACTGGTCTCCATTCAGTGTCCTCCACCCCTCTCTACCAATCCCTCCACTGGTCTCCATTCAGTGTCCTCCACCCCTCTCTACCAATCCCTCCACTGACCTCCATTCAGTGTCCTCCACCCCTCTCTACCAATCCCTCCACTGACCTCCATTCAGTGTCCTCCACCCCTCTCTACCAATCCCTCCACTGACCTCCATTCAGTGTCCTCCACCCCTCTCTACCAATCCCTCCACTGACCTCCATTCAGTGTCCTCCACCCCTCCCTACCAATCCCACCACTGACCTCCATTCAGTGTCCTCCACCCCTCTCTACCAATCCCTCCACTGACCTCCATTCAGTGTCCTCCACCCCTCTCTACCAATCCATCCACTGACCTCCATTCAGTGTCCTCCACCCCTCTCTACCAATCCCTCCACTGACCTCCATTCAGTGTCCTCCACCCCTCTCTACCAATCCCTCCACTGGTCTCCATTCAGTGTCCTCCACCCCTCTCTACCAATCCCTCCACTGACCTCCATTCAGTGTCCTCCACCCCTCTCTACCAATCCCTCCACTGACCTCCATTCAGTGTCCTCCACCCCTCTCTACCAATCCCTCCACTGACCTCCATTCAGTGTCCTCCACCCCTCTCTACCAATCCCTCCACTGACCTCCATTCAGTGTCCTCCACCCCTCCCTACCAATCCCACCACTGACCTCCATTCAGTGTCCTCCACCCCTCTCTACCAATCCCTCCACTGACCTCCATTCAGTGTCCTCCACCCCTCTCTACCAATCCCTCCACTGACCTCCATTCAGTGTCCTCCACCCCTCTCTACCAATCCATCCACTGACCTCCATTCAGTGTCCCCCACCCCTCTCTACCAATCCCTCCACTGACCTCCATTCAGTGTCCTCCACCCCTCTCTACCAATCCCTCCACTGACCTCCATTCAGTGTCCTCCACCCCTCTCTGCCAATCCCTCCACTGACCTCCATTCAGTGTCCTCCACCCCTCTCTACCAATCCCTCCACTGACCTCCATTCAGTGTCCTCCACCCCTCTCTACCAATCCCTCCACTGACCTCCATTCAGTGTCCTCCACCCCTCTCTACCAATCCCTCCACTGACCTCCATTCAGTGTCCTCCACCCCCCTCTACCAATCCCTCCACTGACCTCCATTCAGTGTCCTCCACCCCCCTCTACCAATCCCTCCACTGACCTCCATTCAGTGTCCTCCACCCCTCTCTACCAATCCCTCCACTGGTCTCCATTCAGTGTCCTCCACCCCTCTCTACCAATCCCTCCACTGACCTCCATTCAGTGTCCTCCACCCCTCTCTACCAATCCCTCCACTGACCTCCATTCAGTGTCCTCCACCCCTCTCTACCAATCCCTCCACTGACCTCCATTCAGTGTCCTCCACCCCTCTCTACCAATCCCTCCACTGACCTCCATTCAGTGTCCTCCACCCCTCTCTACCAATCCCTCCACTGACCTCCATTCAGTGTCCTCCACCCCTCTCTACCAATCCCTCCACTGACCTCCATTCAGTGTCCTCCACCCCTCTCTACCAATCCCTCCACTGACCTCCATTCAGTGTCCTCCACCCCTCTCTACCAATCCCTCCACTGACCTCCATTCAGTGTCCTCCACCCCTCTCTACCAATCCCTCCACTGGTCTCCATTCAGTGTCCTCCACCCCTCTCTGCCAATCCCTCCACTGACCTCCATTCAGTGTCCTCCACCCCTCCCTACCAATCCCACCACTGACCTCCATTCAGTGTCCTCCACCCCTCTCTACCAATCCCTCCACTGACCTCCATTCAGTGTCCTCCACCCCTCTCTGCCAATCCCTCCACTGACCTCCATTCAGTGTCCTCCACCCCTCTCTACCAATCCCTCCACTGACCTCCATTCAGTGTCCTCCACCCCTCTCTACCAATCCCTCCACTGACCTCCATTCAGTGTCCTCCACCCCTCTCTACCAATCCCTCCACTGACCTCCATTCAGTGTCCTCCACCCCTCTCTACCAATCCCTCCACTGACCTCCATTCAGTGTCCTCCACCCCCCTCTACCAATCCCTCCACTGACCTCCATTCAGTGTCCTCCACCCCTCTCTACCAATCCCTCCACTGACCTCCATTCAGTGTCCTCCACCCCTCTGTACCAATCCCTCCACTGACCTCCATTCAGTGTCCTCCACCCCTCTCTACCAATCCCTCCACTGACCTCCATTCAGTGTCCTCCACCCCTCTCTACCAATCCCTCCACTGACCTCCATTCAGTGTCCTCCACCCCTCTCTACCAATCCCTCCACTGACCTCCATTCAGTGTCCTCCACCCCTCTCTACCAATCCCTCCACTGACCTCCATTCAGTGTCCTCCACCCCCCTCTACCAATCCCTCCACTGACCTCCATTCAGTGTCCTCCACCCCTCTCTACCAATCCCTCCACTGACCTCCATTCAGTGTCCTCCACCCCTCTGTACCAATCCCTCCACTGACCTCCATTCAGTGTCCTCCACCCCTCTCTACCAATCCCTCCACTGACCTCCATTCAGTGTCCTCCACCCCTCTGTACCAATCTCTCCACTGACCTCCATTCAGTGTCCTCCACCCCTCTCTACCAATCCCTCCACTGACCTCCATTCAGTGTCCTCCACCCCTCTGTACCAATCTCTCCACTGACCTCCATTCAGTGTCCTCCACCCCCCTCTACCAATCCCTCCACTGGTCTCCATTCAGTGTCCTCCACCCTTCTCTACCAATCCCTCCACTGACCTCCATTCAGTGTCCTCCACCCCTCTCTACTAATCCCTCCACTGGTCTCCATTCAGTGTCCTCCACCCCTCTCTACCAATCCCTCCACTGGCCTCCATTCAGTGTCCTCCACCCCTCTCTACCAATCCCTCCACTGGTCTCCATTCAGTGTCCTCCACCCCTCTCTACCAATCCCTCCACTGGCCTCCATTCAGTGTCCTCCACCCCTCTCTACCAATCCCTCCACTGGTCTCCATTCAGTGTCCTCCACCCCTCTCTACCAATCCATCCACTGACCTCCATTCAGTGTGCTCCACCCCTCTCTACCAATCCCTCCACTGACCTCCATTCAGTGTCCTCCACCCCTCTCTACCAATCCCTCCACTGACCTCCATTCAGTGTCCTCCACCCCTCTCTACCAATCCCTCCACTGACCTCCATTCAGTGTCCTCCACCCCTCTCTACCAATCCCTCCACTGACCTCCATTCAGTGTCCTCCACCCCTCTCTACCAATCCCTCCACTGGTCTCCATTCAGTGTCCTCCACCCCTCTCTACCAATCCCTCCACTGACCTCCATTCAGTGTCCTCCATCCCTCTCTACCAATCCCTCCACTGACCTCCATTCAGTGTCCTCCACCCCTCTCTACCAATCCCTCCACCGACCTCCATTCATTGTCCTCCACCCCTCTCTACCAATCCCTCCACTGACCTCCATTCAGTGTCCTCCACCCCTCTCTACCAATCCCTCCACTGACCTCCATTCAGTGTCCTCCACCCCTCTCTACCAATCCCTCCACTGACCTCCATTCAGTGTCCTCCACCCCTCTCTACCAATCCCTCCACTGACCTCCATTCAGTGTCCTCCACCCCTCTCTACCAATCCCTCCACTGACCTCCATTCAGTGTCCTCCACCCCTCTCTACCAATCCCTCCACTGACCTCCATTCAGTGTCCTCCACCCCTCTCTACCAATCCCTCCACTGACCTCCATTCAGTGTCCTCCACCCCTCTCCACCAATCCCTCCACTGACCTCCATTCAGTGTCCTCCACCCCTCTCTACCAATCCCTCCACTGACCTCCATTCAGTGTCCTCCACCCCTCTCTACCAATCCCTCCACTGACCTCCATTCAGTGTCCTCCACCCCTCTCTACCAATCCCTCCACTGACCTCCATTCAGTGTCCTCCACCCCTCTCTACCAATCCCTCCACTGGTCTCCATTCAGTGTCCTCCACCCCTCTCTACCAATCCCTCCACTGACCTCCATTCAGTGTCCTCCACCTCTCTCTACCAATCCCTCCACTGACCTCCATTCAGTGTCCTCCATCCCTCTCTACCAATCCCTCCACTGACCTCCATTCAGTGTCCTCCACCCCTCTCTACCAATCCCTCCACTGACCTCCATTCAGTGTCCTCCACCCCTCTCTACCAATCCCTCCACTGGTCTCCATTCAGTGTCCTCCACCCCTCTCTACCAATCCCTCCACTGACCTCCATTCAGTGTCCTCCACCCCTCTCTACCAATCCCTCCACTGACCTCCATTCAGTGTCCTCCACCCCTCTCTACCAATCCCTCCACTGACCTCCACTCAGTGTCCTCCACCCCTCTCTACCAATCCCTCCACTGACCTCCATTCAGTGTCCTCCATCCCTCTCTACCAATCCCTCCACTGACCTCCATTCAGTGTCCTCCATCCCTCTCTACCAATCCCTCCACTGACCTCCATTCAGTGTCCTCCACCCCTCTCTACCAATCCCTCCACTGACCTCCATTCAGTGTCCTCCACCCCTCTCTACCAATCCCTCCACTGGTCTCCATTCAGTGTCCTCCACCCCTCTCTACCAATCCCTCCACTGACCTCCATTCAGTGTCCTCCACCCCTCTCTACCAATCCCTCCACTGACCTCCATTCAGTGTCCTCCACCCCTCTCTACCAATCCCTCCACTGACCTCCATTCAGTGTCCTCCACCCCTCTCTACCAATCCCTCCACTGACCTCCATTCAGTGTCCTCCACCCCTCCCTACCAATCCCACCACTGACCTCCATTCAGTGTCCTCCACCCCTCTCTACCAATCCCTCCACTGGTCTCCATTCAGTGTCCTCCACCCCTCTCTACCAATCCCTCCACTGACCTCCATTCAGTGTCCTCCACCCCTCTCTACCAATCCCTCCACTGACCTCCATTCAGTGTCCTCCACCCCTCTCTACCAATCCCTCCACTGACCTCCATTCAGTGTCCTCCACCCCTCTCTACCAATCCCTCCACTGACCTCCATTCAGTGTCCTCCACCCCTCCCTACCAATCCCACCACTGACCTCCATTCAGTGTCCTCCACCCCTCTCTACCAATCCCTCCACTGACCTCCATTCAGTGTCCTCCATCCCTCTCTACCAATCCCTCCACTGACCTCCATTCAGTGTCCTCCACCCCTCTCTACCAATCCCTCCACTGACCTCCATTCAGTGTCCTCCACCCCTCTCTACCAATCCCTCCACTGGTCTCCATTCAGTGTCCTCCACCCCTCTCTACCAATCCCTCCACTGACCTCCATTCAGTGTCCTCCACCCCTCTCTACCAATCCCTCCACTGACCTCCATTCAGTGTCCTCCACCCCTCTCTACCAATCCCTCCACTGACCTCCACTCAGTGTCCTCCACCCCTCTCTACCAATCCCCCCACTGACCTCCATTCAGTGTCCTCCACCCCTCTCTACCAATCCCTCCACTGACCTCCATTCAGTGTCCTCCATCCCTCTCTACCAATCCCTCCACTGACCTCCATTCAGTGTCCTCCACCCCTCTCTACCAATCCCTCCACTGACCTCCATTCAGTGTCCTCCACCCCTCTCTACCAATCCCTCCACTGACCTCCATTCAGTGTCCTCCACCCCTCTCTACCAATCCCTCCACTGGTCTCCATTCAGTGTCCTCCACCCCTCTCTACCAATCCCTCCACTGACCTCCATTCAGTGTCCTCCACCCCTCTCTACCAATCCCTCCACTGACCTCCATTCAGTGTCCTCCACCCCTCTCTACCAATCCCTCCACTGACCTCCATTCAGTGTCCTCCACCCCTCTCTACCAATCCCACCACTGACCTCCATTCAGTGTCCTCCACCCCTCTCTACCAATCCCTCCACTGACCTCCATTCAGTGTCCTCCACCCCTCTCTACCAATCCATCCACTGACCTCCATTCAGTGTCCTCCACCCCTCTCTACCAATCCCTCCACTGACCTCCATTCAGTGTCCTCCACCCCTCTCTACCAATCCCTCCACTGGTCTCCATTCAGTGTCCTCCACCCCTCTCTACCAATCCCTCCACTGACCTCCATTCAGTGTCCTCCACCCCTCTCTACCAATCCCTCCACTGACCTCCATTCAGTGTCCTCCACCCCTCTCTACCAATCCCTCCACTGACCTCCATTCAGTGTCCTCCACCCCTCTCTACCAATCCCTCCACTGACCTCCATTCAGTGTCCTCCACCCCTCCCTACCAATCCCACCACTGACCTCCATTCAGTGTCCTCCACCCCTCTCTACCAATCCCTCCACTGACCTCCATTCAGTGTCCTCCACCCCTCTCTACCAATCCCTCCACTGACCTCCATTCAGTGTCCTCCACCCCTCTCTACCAATCCATCCACTGACCTCCATTCAGTGTCCCCCACCCCTCTCTACCAATCCCTCCACTGACCTCCATTCAGTGTCCTCCACCCCTCTCTACCAATCCCTCCACTGACCTCCATTCAGTGTCCTCCACCCCTCTCTGCCAATCCCTCCACTGACCTCCATTCAGTGTCCTCCACCCCTCTCTACCAATCCCTCCACTGACCTCCATTCAGTGTCCTCCACCCCTCTCTACCAATCCCTCCACTGACCTCCATTCAGTGTCCTCCACCCCTCTCTACCAATCCCTCCACTGACCTCCATTCAGTGTCCTCCACCCCCCTCTACCAATCCCTCCACTGACCTCCATTCAGTGTCCTCCACCCCCCTCTACCAATCCCTCCACTGACCTCCATTCAGTGTCCTCCACCCCTCTCTACCAATCCCTCCACTGGTCTCCATTCAGTGTCCTCCACCCCTCTCTACCAATCCCTCCACTGACCTCCATTCAGTGTCCTCCACCCCTCTCTACCAATCCCTCCACTGACCTCCATTCAGTGTCCTCCACCCCTCTCTACCAATCCCTCCACTGACCTCCATTCAGTGTCCTCCACCCCTCTCTACCAATCCCTCCACTGACCTCCATTCAGTGTCCTCCACCCCTCTCTACCAATCCCTCCACTGACCTCCATTCAGTGTCCTCCACCCCTCTCTACCAATCCCTCCACTGACCTCCATTCAGTGTCCTCCACCCCTCTCTACCAATCCCTCCACTGACCTCCATTCAGTGTCCTCCACCCCTCTCTACCAATCCCTCCACTGACCTCCATTCAGTGTCCTCCACCCCTCTCTACCAATCCCTCCACTGGTCTCCATTCAGTGTCCTCCACCCCTCTCTGCCAATCCCTCCACTGACCTCCATTCAGTGTCCTCCACCCCTCCCTACCAATCCCACCACTGACCTCCATTCAGTGTCCTCCACCCCTCTCTACCAATCCCTCCACTGACCTCCATTCAGTGTCCTCCACCCCTCTCTGCCAATCCCTCCACTGACCTCCATTCAGTGTCCTCCACCCCTCTCTACCAATCCCTCCACTGACCTCCATTCAGTGTCCTCCACCCCTCTCTACCAATCCCTCCACTGACCTCCATTCAGTGTCCTCCACCCCTCTCTACCAATCCCTCCACTGACCTCCATTCAGTGTCCTCCACCCCTCTCTACCAATCCCTCCACTGACCTCCATTCAGTGTCCTCCACCCCCCTCTACCAATCCCTCCACTGACCTCCATTCAGTGTCCTCCACCCCTCTCTACCAATCCCTCCACTGACCTCCATTCAGTGTCCTCCACCCCTCTGTACCAATCCCTCCACTGACCTCCATTCAGTGTCCTCCACCCCTCTCTACCAATCCCTCCACTGACCTCCATTCAGTGTCCTCCACCCCTCTCTACCAATCCCTCCACTGACCTCCATTCAGTGTCCTCCACCCCTCTCTACCAATCCCTCCACTGACCTCCATTCAGTGTCCTCCACCCCTCTCTACCAATCCCTCCACTGACCTCCATTCAGTGTCCTCCACCCCCCTCTACCAATCCCTCCACTGACCTCCATTCAGTGTCCTCCACCCCTCTCTACCAATCCCTCCACTGACCTCCATTCAGTGTCCTCCACCCCTCTGTACCAATCCCTCCACTGACCTCCATTCAGTGTCCTCCACCCCTCTCTACCAATCCCTCCACTGACCTCCATTCAGTGTCCTCCACCCCTCTGTACCAATCTCTCCACTGACCTCCATTCAGTGTCCTCCACCCCTCTCTACCAATCCCTCCACTGACCTCCATTCAGTGTCCTCCACCCCTCTGTACCAATCTCTCCACTGACCTCCATTCAGTGTCCTCCACCCCCCTCTACCAATCCCTCCACTGGTCTCCATTCAGTGTCCTCCACCCTTCTCTACCAATCCCTCCACTGACCTCCATTCAGTGTCCTCCACCCCTCTCTACTAATCCCTCCACTGGTCTCCATTCAGTGTCCTCCACCCCTCTCTACCAATCCCTCCACTGGCCTCCATTCAGTGTCCTCCACCCCTCTCTACCAATCCCTCCACTGGTCTCCATTCAGTGTCCTCCACCCCTCTCTACCAATCCCTCCACTGGCCTCCATTCAGTGTCCTCCACCCCTCTCTACCAATCCCTCCACTGGTCTCCATTCAGTGTCCTCCACCCCTCTCTACCAATCCATCCACTGACCTCCATTCAGTGTGCTCCACCCCTCTCTACCAATCCCTCCACTGACCTCCATTCAGTGTCCTCCACCCCTCTCTACCAATCCCTCCACTGACCTCCATTCAGTGTCCTCCACCCCTCTCTACCAATCCCTCCACTGACCTCCATTCAGTGTCCTCCACCCCTCTCTACCAATCCCTCCACTGACCTCCATTCAGTGTCCTCCACCCCTCTCTACCAATCCCTCCACTGGTCTCCATTCAGTGTCCTCCACCCCTCTCTACCAATCCCTCCACTGACCTCCATTCAGTGTCCTCCATCCCTCTCTACCAATCCCTCCACTGACCTCCATTCAGTGTCCTCCACCCCTCTCTACCAATCCCTCCACCGACCTCCATTCATTGTCCTCCACCCCTCTCTACCAATCCCTCCACTGACCTCCATTCAGTGTCCTCCACCCCTCTCTACCAATCCCTCCACTGACCTCCATTCAGTGTCCTCCACCCCTCTCTACCAATCCCTCCACTGACCTCCATTCAGTGTCCTCCACCCCTCTCTACCAATCCCTCCACTGACCTCCATTCAGTGTCCTCCACCCCTCTCTACCAATCCCTCCACTGACCTCCATTCAGTGTCCTCCACCCCTCTCTACCAATCCCTCCACTGACCTCCATTCAGTGTCCTCCACCCCTCTCTACCAATCCCTCCACTGACCTCCATTCAGTGTCCTCCACCCCTCTCACCAATCCCTCCACTGACCTCCATTCAGTGTCCTCCACCCCTCTCTACCAATCCCTCCACTGACCTCCATTCAGTGTCCTCCACCCCTCTCTACCAATCCCTCCACTGACCTCCATTCAGTGTCCTCCACCCCTCTCTACCAATCCCTCCACTGACCTCCATTCAGTGTCCTCCACCCCTCTCTACCAATCCCTCCACTGACCTCCACTCAGTGTCCTCCACCCCTCTCTACCAATCCCTCCACTGACCTCCATTCAGTGTCCTCCATCCCTCTCTACCAATCCCTCCACTGACCTCCATTCAGTGTCCTCCATCCCTCTCTACCAATCCCTCCACTGACCTCCATTCAGTGTCCTCCACCCCTCTCTACCAATCCCTCCACTGACCTCCATTCAGTGTCCTCCACCCCTCTCTACCAATCCCTCCACTGGTCTCCATTCAGTGTCCTCCACCCCTCTCTACCAATCCCCTCCACTGACCTCCATTCAGTGTCCTCCACCCCTCTCTACCAATCCCTCCACTGACCTCCATTCAGTGTCCTCCACCCCTCTCTACCAATCCCTCCACTGACCTCCACTCAGTGTCCTCCACCCCTCTCTACCAATCCCTCCACTGACCTCCATTCAGTGTCCTCCATCCCTCTCTACCAATCCCTCCACTGACCTCCATTCAGTGTCCTCCATCCCTCTCTACCAATCCCTCCACTGACCTCCATTCAGTGTCCTCCACCCCTCTCTACCAATCCCTCCACTGACCTCCATTCAGTGTCCTCCACCCCTCTCTACCAATCCCTCCACTGGTCTCCATTCAGTGTCCTCCACCCCTCTCTACCAATCCCTCCACTGACCTCCATTCAGTGTCCTCCACCCCTCTCTACCAATCCCTCCACTGACCTCCATTCAGTGTCCTCCACCCCTCTCTACCAATCCCTCCACTGACCTCCATTCAGTGTCCTCCACCCCTCTCTACCAATCCCTCCACTGACCTCCATTCAGTGTCCTCCACCCCTCCCTACCAATCCCACCACTGACCTCCATTCAGTGTCCTCCACCCCTCTCTACCAATCCCTCCACTGACCTCCATTCAGTGTCCTCCACCCCTCTCTACCAATCCATCCACTGACCTCCATTCAGTGTCCTCCACCCTCTCTACCAATCCCTCCACTGACCTCCATTCAGTGTCCTCCACCCCTCTCTACCAATCCCTCCACTGGTCTCCATTCAGTGTCCTCCACCCCTCTCTACCAATCCCTCCACTGACCTCCATTCAGTGTCCTCCACCCCTCTCTACCAATCCCTCCACTGACCTCCATTCAGTGTCCTCCACCCCTCTCTACCAATCCCTCCACTGACCTCCATTCAGTGTCCTCCACCCCTCTCTACCAATCCCTCCACTGACCTCCATTCAGTGTCCTCCACCCCTCCCTACCAATCCCACCACTGACCTCCATTCAGTGTCCTCCACCCCTCTCTACCAATCCCTCCACTGACCTCCATTCAGTGTCCTCCATCCCTCTCTACCAATCCCTCCACTGACCTCCATTCAGTGTCCTCCACCCCTCTCTACCAATCCCTCCACTGACCTCCATTCAGTGTCCTCCACCCCTCTCTACCAATCCCTCCACTGGTCTCCATTCAGTGTCCTCCACCCCTCTCTACCAATCCCTCCACTGACCTCCATTCAGTGTCCTCCACCCCTCTCTACCAATCCCTCCACTGACCTCCATTCAGTGTCCTCCACCCCTCTCTACCAATCCCTCCACTGACCTCCACTCAGTGTCCTCCACCCCTCTCTACCAATCCCTCCACTGACCTCCATTCAGTGTCCTCCATCCCTCTCTACCAATCCCTCCACTGACCTCCATTCAGTGTCCTCCATCCCTCTCTACCAATCCCTCCACTGACCTCCATTCAGTGTCCTCCACCCCTCTCTACCAATCCCTCCACTGACCTCCATTCAGTGTCCTCCACCCCTCTCTACCAATCCCTCCACTGGTCTCCATTCAGTGTCCTCCACCCCTCTCTACCAATCCCTCCACTGACCTCCATTCAGTGTCCTCCACCCCTCTCTACCAATCCCTCCACTGACCTCCATTCAGTGTCCTCCACCCCTCTCTACCAATCCCTCCACTGACCTCCATTCAGTGTCCTCCACCCCTCTCTACCAATCCCTCCACTGACCTCCATTCAGTGTCCTCCACCCCTCCCTACCAATCCCACCACTGACCTCCATTCAGTGTCCTCCACCCCTCTCTACCAATCCCTCCACTGACCTCCATTCAGTGTCCTCCACCCCTCTCTACCAATCCCTCCACTGACCTCCATTCAGTGTCCTCCACCCCTCTCTACCAATCCCTCCACTGACCTCCATTCAGTGTCCTCCACCCCTCTCTACCAATCCCTCCACTGGACTCCATTCAGTGTCCTCCACCCCTCTCTACCAATCCCTCCACTGACCTCCATTCAGTGTCCTCCACCCCTCTCTACCAATCCCTCCACTGACCTCCATTCAGTGTCCTCCACCCCTCTCTACCAATCCCTCCACTGACCTCCATTCAGTGTCCTCCACCCCTCTCTACCAATCCCTCCACTGACCTCCATTCAGTGTCCTCCACCCCTCTCTACCAATCCCACCACTGACCTCCATTCAGTGTCCTCCACCCCTCTCTACCAATCCCTCCACTGACCTCCATTCAGTGTCCTCCACCCCTCTCTACCAATCCCTCCACTGACCTCCATTCAGTGTCCTCCACCCCTCTCTACCAATCCCTCCACTGACCTCCATTCAGTGTCCCCCACCCCTCTCTACCAATCCCTCCACTGACCTCCATTCAGTGTCCTCCACCCCTCTCTACCAATCCCTCCACTGACCTCCATTCAGTGTCCTCCACCCCTCTCTGCCAATCCCTCCACTGACCTCCATTCAGTGTCCTCCACCCCTCTCTACCAATCCCTCCACTGACCTCCATTCAGTGTCCTCCACCCCTCTCTACCAATCCCTCCACTGACCTCCATTCAGTGTCCTCCACCCCTCTCTACCAATCCCTCCACTGACCTCCATTCAGTGTCCTCCACCCCCCTCTACCAATCCCTCCACTGACCTCCATTCAGTGTCCTCCACCCCCTCTACCAATCCCTCCACTGACCTCCATTCAGTGTCCTCCACCCCTCTCTACCAATCCCTCCACTGGTCTCCATTCAGTGTCCTCCACCCCTCTCTACCAATCCCTCCACTGACCTCCATTCAGTGTCCTCCACCCCTCTCTACCAATCCCTCCACTGACCTCCATTCAGTGTCCTCCACCCCTCTCTACCAATCCCTCCACTGACCTCCATTCAGTGTCCTCCACCCCTCTCTACCAATCCCTCCACTGACCTCCATTCAGTGTCCTCCACCCCTCTCTACCAATCCCTCCACTGACCTCCATTCAGTGTCCTCCACCCCTCTCTACCAATCCCTCCACTGACCTCCATTCAGTGTCCTCCACCCCTCTCTACCAATCCCTCCACTGGACTCCATTCAGTGTCCTCCACCCCTCTCTACCAATCCCTCCACTGACCTCCATTCAGTGTCCTCCACCCCTCCTCTACCAATCCCTCCACTGACCTCCATTCAGTGTCCTCCACCCCTCTCTACCAATCCCTCCACTGACCTCCATTCAGTGTCCTCCACCCCTCTCTACCAATCCCTCCACTGACCTCCATTCAGTGTCCTCCACCCCTCTCTACCAATCCCTCCACTGACCTCCATTCAGTGTCCTCCACCCCTCTCTACCAATCCCTCCACTGACCTCCATTCAGTGTCCTCCACCCCTCTCTACCAATCCCTCCACTGACCTCCATTCAGTGTCCTCCACCCCTCTCTACCAATCCCTCCACTGACCTCCATTCAGTGTCCTCCACCCCTCTCTACCAATCCCTCCACTGACCTCCATTCAGTGTCCTCCACCCCTCTCTACCAATCCCTCCACTGACCTCCATTCAGTGTCCTCCACCCTCTCTACCAATCCCTCCACTGACCTCCATTCAGTGTCCTCCACCCCTCTCTACCAATCCCTCCACTGACCTCCATTCAGTGTCCTCCACCCCTCTCTACCAATCCCTCCACTGACCTCCATTCAGTGTCCTCCACCCCTCTCTACCAATCCCTCCACTGACCTCCATTCAGTGTCCTCCACCCCTCTCTACCAATCCCTCCACTGACCTCCATTCAGTGTCCTCCACCCCTCTCTACCAATCCCTCCACTGACCTCCATTCAGTGTCCTCCACCCCTCTCTACCAATCCCTCCACTGACCTCCATTCAGTGTCCTCCACCCCTCTCTACCAATCCCTCCACTGACCTCCATTCAGTGTCCTCCACCCCTCTCTACCAATCCCTCCACTGACCTCCATTCAGTGTCCTCCACCCCTCTCTACCAATCCCTCCACTGACCTCCATTCAGTGTCCTCCACCCCTCTCTACCAATCCCTCCACTGACCTCCATTCAGTGTCCTCCACCCCTCTCTACCAATCCCTCCACTGACCTCCATTCAGTGTCCTCCACCCCTCTCTACCAATCCCTCCACTGGTCTCCATTCAGTGTCCTCCACCCCTCTCTACCAATCCCTCCACTGGACCTCCATTCAGTGTCCTCCACCCCTCTCTACCAATCCCTCCACTGGTCTCCATTCAGTGTCCTCCACCCCTCTCTACCAATCCCTCCACTGACCTCCATTCAGTGTCCTCCACCCCTCTCTACCAATCCCTCCACTGACCTCCATTCAGTGTCCTCCACCCCTCTCTACCAATCCCTCCACTGACCTCCATTCAGTGTCCTCCACCCCTCTCTACCAATCCCTCCACTGACCTCCATTCAGTGTCCTCCACCCCTCTCTACCAATCCCTCCACTGACCTCCATTCAGTGTCCTCCACCCCTCTCTACCAATCCCTCCACTGACCTCCATTCAGTGTCCTCCACCCCTCTCTACCAATCCCTCCACTGACCTCCATTCAGTGTCCTCCACCCCTCTCTACCAATCCCTCCACTGACCTCCATTCAGTGTCCTCCACCCCTCTCTACCAATCCCTCCACTGACCTCCATTCAGTGTCCTCCACCCCTCTCTACCAATCCCTCCACTGACCTCCATTCAGTGTCCTCCACCCCTCTCTACCAATCCCTCCACTGACCTCCATTCAGTGTCCTCCACCCCTCTCTACCAATCCCTCCACTGACCTCCATTCAGTGTCCTCCACCCCTCTCTACCAATCCCTCCACTGACCTCCATTCAGTGTCCTCCACCCCTCTCTACCAATCCCTCCACTGACCTCCATTCAGTGTCCTCCACCCCTCTCTACCAATCCCTCCACTGACCTCCATTCAGTGTCCTCCACCCCTCTCTACCAATCCCTCCACTGACCTCCATTCAGTGTCCTCCACCCCTCTCTACCAATCCCTCCACTGACCTCCATTCAGTGTCCTCCACCCCTCTCTACCAATCCCTCCACTGACCTCCATTCAGTGTCCTCCACCCCTCTCTACCAATCCCTCCACTGACCTCCATTCAGTGTCCTCCACCCCTCTCTACCAATCCCTCCACTGACCTCCATTCAGTGTCCTCCACCCCTCTCTACCAATCCCTCCACTGACCTCCATTCAGTGTCCTCCACCCCTCTCTACCAATCCCTCCACTGACCTCCATTCAGTGTCCTCCACCCCTCTCTACCAATCCCTCCACTGACCTCCATTCAGTGTCCTCCACCCCTCTCTACCAATCCCTCCACTGACCTCCATTCAGTGTCCTCCACCCCTCTCTACCAATCCCTCCACTGACCTCCATTCAGTGTCCTCCACCCCTCTCTACCAATCCCTCCACTGACCTCCATTCAGTGTCCTCACCCCTCCATTCAGTGTCCTCCACCCCTCTCTACCAATCCCTCCACTGACCTCCATTCAGTGTCCGCCACCCCTCTCTACCAATCCCTCCACTGACCTCCATTCAGTGTCAATCCATCCCTCTCTACCATTCCCTTCCACTGACCTCC
>NW_027507784.1:2059897-2168505 GCF_037356315.1 Lithobates pipiens | reverse complement strand
TATCGCTGTGATCCCAAGAGCGACTGCACCGCCATCCCAGGCACCACCGGTAATTCCTTCTTCTTAATCCTCTATTAATATTACGATGGTCCTGAAGAGGCGAATCCTCCCAGCAGACGAGAGGCTATAATACGGGACAATTACAGTTGCAATAAAAAGTATGTGAACCCTTTTGGAATGATATGGATTTCGGCACAAAATGTGATCTGATCTTCATCTAAGTCACAACAATAGCCAATCACAGTCGGCTTATAACTAATAACACACAAAGAATTAAATGTTACCAGGTTTTTATTGAACACACCATGTAAACATTCACAGTGCGGGTGGAAAAAGTATGTGAACCCGTAGACTAATGAGATCTCCAAGAGCTAATTGGAGTGAGGTGTCAGCCAACTGGAGTCCAATCAATGAGATGAGATTGGAGGTGTTGGTTGCAGCTACCCTGCACTATAAAAAAAAAACACACACCAGTTCTGGGTTTACTTTTCACAAGAAGCATTGCCTGATGTGAATGATGCCTCGCACAAAAGAGCTCTCAGAAGACCTACGATTAAGAATTGTTGACTTGCATAAAGCTGGAAAGGGTTATAAAGTATCTCCAAAAGCCTTGCTGTTCATCAGTCCACGGTAAGACAAATTGCCTATAAATAGAGAAAGTTCAGCACTGCTGCTACTCTCCTTAAGAGTGGGCGTCCTGTAAAGGTGACTGCAAGAGCACAGCGCAGACTGCTCAATGAGGGGAAGAAGAATTCTAGAGTGTCAGCTAAAGACTTACAAAAGTATGTGAACCCTTGGATTTAACCCCTTCCCGCTAAGCGTACGCAGATGTGCTTCCTTGGCTTCCGGGGGGTATACCGGGATGATGCCCCGCACCTGCGGTACCGTTTTTTCCAGCAGTCGACTGGCTATCCAGCCATAACAACCGATGTGGCTAAAACCTCCCGCCGTGTCCCCACCTCCCGCCGCTGTTACCGGTGCTCCCGCTCGATCGGGAGCACCGATTCCACATCCGCTGCCTCCGGCTGCTGGGCAGGGACTGGAATGAGACGCCGTAAGCGGCTTCATTCCAGTCTCCTCATCGTAAACACAGAAGCGACGTCATGACGTCACTTCCCGTTTACTCGGCTGCCAATGGCGCCGGTTTTAAAAAAATATCCGGTATTCAGAATCGCCGTTTTCGGCGATCTGAATACATTGAAGTGTAAAGGAGGGGTGGGGGGTCTTTTTAGATCCCCGATCCCTCCATAAAGAGGACCTGTCACCGCCTATTACTGTCACAAGGGATGTTTACATTCCTTGTGACAGCAATAAAAGTGATCAAATTTTTTATTTATTTTTTAAAACAATTTAGTCATTTTAAAATAAATAAAAAAATAATAATAATTTTTAAAGCGCCCGCCGTCCCCCACGAGCTCGCGAAGCAAAGAAAACGCACACGGAAGTCGCGCCTGCATATGTAAACAGTGTTCAAATCACACATGTGAGGTATCGCCGCGATCGTCAGAGCGAGAGCAATAATTCTAGCACTAGCCCTCCTCTGTAACGCTAACCTGGTAACCGTAAAAAAAAAAGCGTTGCCTATTGAGATTTTCAGGTACCGTACTTTGTCGTCAATCCACGAGTGCGTGCAATTATAAAGTGTGACATGTTTGGTATCGATTTACTCGGCGTAACGTTATCTTTCACATTATGCAAAAAAAAAATGGGCTAATTTTACTGTTTCGTTTTTTTTTAATTCATGGAAGTGTCCCTTTTCCCCAAAAAGTTGTGTTTAAAACACCGCTGCGCAAATACCGTGCGACATAAAATATTGCAACAATCGCCGTTTTATTCTCTAGAGTCTCTGCTAAAAAATATATATAATGTTTGGGGGTTCCAAGTAATTTTCTAGCAAAAAATATGGATTTTAACTTGTAAACACCAAATTCCAAAAATAGGCTTAGTCATGAAAGGGTTAATAACTGGTTGAACCTCCTTTTGGCAGCAATAACTTCAACCAAACGTTTCCGGTAGTTGCAGATCAGACGTGTCACGACGGTCAGGAGTAATTCTTCACCATTCCTCTTTACAGAACTGTTTCAGTTCAGCAATATTCTTGGGATGTCTGGTGTGAATCACTTTCTTGAGGTCATGCCACAGCATCTCAATGGGGTTGAGGTCGGGACTCTGACTGGGCCACTCCAGAAGGTGTATTTTCTTCTGTTTAAGCAATTCTGTTGTTGATTTACTTCTATGCTTTGGGACGTTGTCCTGCTGCAACACCCATCTTCTGTTGAGCTTCAGCTGGTGGACAGATGGCCTTAAGTTCTCCTGCAAAATGTCTTAATAACTTGGGAATTCATTTTTCCTTCGATGATAGTAATCCGTCCAGGCACCGACGCAGCAAAGCAGCCCCAAACCATGATGCCCCCACCACCATACTTCACAGTTGGGATGAGGTATTGATGTTGGTGTGCTGTGCCTCTGTCAGGGAATTATTAGACCAGACTGTGTGGACTGCACAGAGGAAACCCAGAACGCATGTGAGTGAAATAACAAAGTGTTTATTATAAATAAAAGGAAAGTGAAAACAAACAGTGCACTACCAACCACAACAAGTAATATATATATATATATATACAATAAATGGGAACAACCAGAGACGTCAACGAAAGTCAGGCCGAGGTCATACACTGGGGAATCAGTAGATGGGTAAGGACGGATGGATGGGCTGCAGAGCAGGGATCTAGGTAGCAGGAGACAAGAGGGACAGGTCCAGGATGGGCTCAGAATCGGGAAGGAACAGGTCAGGTAGATACAAGGTCCAGGTTCAGGTTCCAAGGTTCAGGGCACATGGAGAGAGCAATACCAAGGCAAGCATGTTAGGGCTTGCCGGGTATTTATAAGACTACCGATGATTACTTTTGTAAGTCTTTAGCTGACACTCTAGGACTCTTCTTCCCCTCATTGAGCAGTCTGCGCTGTGCTCTTGCAGTCATCTTTACAGGACGCCCCCCTCCTAGGGAGAGTAGCAGCAGTGCTGAACTTTCTCCATTTATAGACAATTTGTCTTACTGTGGACTGATGAACAGCAAGGCTTTTGGAGATACTTTTATAACCCTTTCCAGCTTTATGCAAGTCAACAATTCTTAATCGTAGGTCTTCTGAGAGCTCTTTTGTGTGAGGCATCATTCACATCAGGCAATGCTTCTTGTGAAAAGAAAACCCAGAACTGGTGTGTGTGTGTTTTTTTATAGGGCAGGGCAGCTGAAACCAACACCTCCAATCTCATCTCATTGATTGGACTCCAGTTGGCTGACACCTCACTCCAATTAGCTCTTGGAGATCTCATTAGTCTAGGGGTTCACATACTTTGTTCACCTGCACTGAGAATGTTTACATGGTGTGTTCAATAAAAACACGGTAACATTTAATTCTTTGTGTGTTAGTAGTTTAAGCCGACTGTGATTGTCTATTGTTGTGACTTAGATGAAGATCAGATCACATTTTATGACCAATTTGTGCAGAAATCCATATAATTCCAAAAGGGTTCACATAATTTTTATTGCAACTGTATATAGAAATCTATGTGCTGCATGAGATTAGATGAGACCAGTCAAGTGCAAGAAACCATAAAGGGCCCTCCTGACCTTTGGCAGAGCCCCCCCCCCCCCATGGTGGCGGAACGCCAGGGCTCAGTCACAAGTGTGATCCTTGCGACCCTGGTAGTTCCACCACTGGCGCCTGGGTGAAGATAACCGAGTTACCAACGTAAGATGTGATTGGGTATATTCCCGACCCTCATTAGAACCCAATCCTCTTCAGCATTACACAACAAGCTCAGTTGATTGGGAGTCACTACTACAAGCCGTGGTAGATAATTCCTCCAAAGGTTCCTCGTAGGTTTCGGAAATGTCCCTGGTGCCCCAATAATTTGCATACAATGCAGCCTCAGATCAGTCTAAAGGGAAGTCTTCAGCTTGTACTTACAGTAAATGAAAGGCAAGAGTAAACTTTATCATTTTTGGTAGACTTTATTGCACAACATGAAAGCTGGGAGGGGGAAGTTAAAAAAAAAACCTGGAGAAGTAAGGGGACTATTTCGGTTCTTTTGGAGAGTTACACTTCTCTAAAGCAAAGCACAGCTAGAGCTTCCTGCAAAAGAGGTCCTTTTATATCCACTGGACCTCCTAGGACTATAGGACAGCATTGGCTCCTATGTATTCTCTGTGATGGACCTCCTAGGACTATAGGACACCAGAGGTCCCTGAGTATCTCTGTGCTGGACCTCCTAGGACTATAGGACAGCATTGGTCCCTATGTATTCTCTGTACTGGACCTCCTAGGACTATAAGACAGCAGAGGTCCCTGAGTATCTCTGTACTGGACCTCCTAGGACTATAGGACAGCAGAGGTCCCTGAGTATCTCTGTACTGACCTCCTAGGACTATAGTACAACAGAGGTCCCTGAGTATCTCTGTACTGGACCTCCTAGGACTATAGGACAGCAGAGGTCCCTGAGTATCTCTGTACTGGACCTCCTAGGACTATAGGACAGCAGAGGTCCCTGAGTATCTCTGTACTGGACCTCCTAGGACTATAGTACAACAGAGGTCCCTGAGTATCTCTGTACTGGACCTCCTAGGACTATAGGACAGCAGAGGTCCCTGAGTATCTCTGTACTGGACCTCCTAGGACTATAGGACAGCAGAGGTCCCTGAGTATCTCTGTACTGGACCTCCTAGGACTATAGGACAGCAGAGGTCCCTGAGTATTCTCTGTACTGGACCTCCTAGGACTATAGTACAACAGAGGTCCCTGAGTATCCTCTGTACTGGACCTCCTAGGACTATAGTACAACAGAGGTCCCTGAGTATCCTCTGTACTGGACCTCCTAGGACTATAGTACAACAGAGGTCCCTGAGTATCTCTGTACTGGACCTCCTAGGACTATAGTACAACAGAGGTCCCTGAGTATCTCTGTACTGGACCTCCTAGGACTATAGGACAACAGAGGTCCCTGAGTATCCTCTGTACTGGGCCTCCTAGGACTATAGGACAGCAGAGGTCCCTGAGTAACCTCTGTACTGGACCTCCTAGGACTATAGGACAACAGAGGTCCCTGAGTATCTCTGTACTGGACCTCCTAGGACTATAGGACAACAGAGGTCCCTGAGTATCCTCTGTACTGGACCTCCTAGGACTATAGGACAACAGAGGTCCCTGAGTATCCTCTGTACTGGGCCTCCTAGGACTATAGGACAGCAGAGGTCCCTGAGTATCCTCTGTACTGGACCTCCTAGGACTATAGTACAACAGAGGTCCCTGAGTATCTCTGTACTGGACCTCCTAGGACTATAGGACAACAGAGGTCCCTGAGTATCTCTGTACTGGGCCTCCTAGGACTATAGGACAGCAGAGGTCCCTGAGTATCTCTGTGCTGGACCTCCTAGGACTATAGAACAACATTGGCCCCTATGTATCCTCTGTACTGGACCTCCTAGGACTATAGGACAACAGAGGTCCCTGAGTATCTCTGTACTAGACCTCCTAGGACTATAGTACAACAGAGGTCCCTGAGTATCTCTGTACTGGACCTCCTAGGACTATAGGACAGCAGAGGTCCCTGAGTATCCTCTGTACTGGACCTCCTAGGACTATAGGACAACAGAGGTCCCTGAGTATCCTCTGTCCTGGGCCTCGTAGGACTATAGGACAACAGAGGTCCCTGAGTATCTCTGTACTGGACCTCCTAGGACTATAGGACACCAGAGGTCCCTGAGTATCTCTGTACTGGACCTCCTAGGACTATAGTACAACAGAGGTCCCTGAGTATCTCTGTACTGGGCCTCTTAGGACTATAGGACAGCAGAGGTCCCTGAGTATCTCTGTACTGGACCTCCTAGGACTATAGGACAACAGAGGTCCCTGAGTATCTCTGTACTGGGCCTCCTAGGACTATAGGACAACAGAGGTCCCTGAGTATCTCTGTGCTGGACCTCCTAGGACTATAGAACAACATTGGCCCCTATGTATCTTCTGTACTGGACCTCCTAGGACTATAGGACAACAGAGGTCCCTGAGTATCCTCTGTACTGGGCCTCCTAGGACTATAGGACACCAGAGGTCCCTGAGTATCTCTGTACTGGACCTCCTAGGACTATAGGACAACAGAGGTCCCTGAGTATCCTCTGTACTGGACCTCCTAGGACTATAGGACACCAGAGGTCCCTGAGTATCTCTGTACTGGACCTCCTAGGACTATAGGACACCAGAGGTCCCTGAGTATCCTCTGTACTGGGCCTCCTAATTATGCTTAAAGTACAACAATAAAAATTAAAAATTCTGGATCTGCACCATGTATAGAACATGCTGCAGCAAAATTTATAAAGAAAAAAACAAGTCAAATCCCAGGCTATTGAAAAAAGCGGTGCGCCCCCCCACCCCCCCCCCCTCCCCCAAGGTCCATACCGGACTCTTCGGGACTAGTATGGATTTGGAATTTTTTTTCTACAAACATCGTGGGGTCCCCCTCAAAATTCATACCAAACCTTTATCCATGCCTGCAGCCTGGCAGGTCAGGAAAATGGGGGAGACGAGAGAGCCCCCCCCCCCGAACCATACCAGGCCACATGCCCTCAACATGGGGAGTGGGTGCTTTGGGGCCCCATGTTGATGGGGACAAGGGTCTCTTCCCCATAACCCGGGGCTATGGTTGCCGGGGTCTGTGGGAGAGGGGCTTATCAGAAGCCCTGGAACCCCCCAGATTCCACCCCCCATGTGAATGGGGAGGGGGAACATAGTACTTTTTGACTTTTTTTTTGATGAATGGCAAAGGGTAATAAAGACAATAGACAGTTTTTGAAAAATCTTATATTAAAAAATGTAAAAATTGTGTCCCTCGATGTAAATCCATCGTCAATCATGCCAACCACCGGACCCAAGAAACAAAAAAAATTTAAATCGTTCCGCCTCCTGCCGAATGCCTCCTCTGCGCTTTAACATTTCTTATATAGGTAAGGGGCGGGGCCACCTGACTATGTCACCCAGTGGCACCGCCCCTTATTTCACAGACTGGTGCATGCTGTGGCCCCGCCCCTTACCTATATATATAAGAAATGTCAAAGCACAGAGGAGGCATTCGGTGGGAGGCCTCCCAGGAGGAGAGAGCGTTTTTTTTTTTTTCGGGTTGGCAGGCGGCGTGATTGACGATGGATTTACATCGAGGGACACCATTTTTTTTTTTTTTTAATAAAAGATTTGTCAAAGACTTGTCTTTACTATACCACTATACCCATTCACATGGGGAGGGGGTGAGATCTGGGGCCCCCCTTGTTAAAGGGGTCTCCCATATTCCAATAAGCACTTGCACCCACAGACCCTTACAAACGCAGCCCAGGGTCGTGGGGAAGAGACCCTTGTACCCATCAACATAGGGACAAGGTGCTTTGGGGTGAGGGGGGGGCAGAGCCTCACCCGTCCCAAAGTATCCACTCCCCTATGTTGAGGGCATGGGGCCTGGTAAGGTTCAGGGGGGGCACTCGCTCTCCCCCCTTTACCTGACTTGCCAGGCTGCATGCCCGGATAAGGGTCTGGTATGAATTTTGTGGGCCTGATATAGTCTCGGAGGGGGCAAAGGGCCTGATATGGACTCGGTGGGGCACGTTGTTTTTTCTTTATTCTTTTTTAATAGCACTTTTTTTTATTGTTCAGCTGTTAATGAGGAAACCCATTGACAGCTGATGGCTCATCGGTTGTTAAGGACGCTGAGGCCGGCTTCCCAGCCCCGCTCATTAACAACCAGCTTACACTGCGCCTTATTGGGCAAAGCTTTGCCAAAAGAGGGCATAGGGTGCACTGTGCAGCATTGGCAAGGTGTTGGTCGGGGTGAACCCCCTGCAAATCCGGGGGTGTTCAGCAAACGGGCAAATATTAAGCTCGAACTCATGCTCGGCCTGAACCGTTCGCCCATCCCTATATTACTCACTATGTTGCTAGAATCGGAAGACACAACATCTGCACCCGACATGCATTGTGTGTGATCCATTTTTTTTTTCTCCCACTTAGAAGGTCTTTTTCCCATCTATTGCTACAATACCTTATGATGTTCTGCCTGGTGGGTCAGATACAAGGTTTATTTTCACCATTGCTGAGGGCATCTCATCACCTTCCAAAAAACATTACATCCTACGGCACCCACCTTCTGGAGCTCCCTAAATCCATCAGACATGTGCTATTTGTGATGCATTGTATATTATGTGTATTGCAGGACCAGAGGATGGGGTGAACATGTCACTCGGACTCGCTCTGGCTGTCCAGAAGAAATCCCCGCAGTTGTTGGTAGGTCACTTTGTAGGTCTGATTCCCAGACCTCTCAGGGCGTTTGCTGAGCCCACACAGGGGGGGGGGGGGGCAGTCAAGTGGCGGTCTATGGCGGTCTATGGGGAGTCTATGTCGGTCTATGGGGAGTCTATGGCGGTCTATGGGGAGTCTATGGCAGTCTATGGGGAGTCTATGGTGGTCTATGGCGGTCTATGGGGAGTCTATGGCAGTCTATGGGGAGTCTATGGTGGTCTATGGCGGTCTATGAGGAGTCTATGGCGGTCTATGGGGAGTCTATGGCGGTCTATGGGGAGTCTATGGCGGTCTATGGGGAGTCTATGGAGGTCTATGGGGAGTCTATGGTGGTCTATGGCGGTCTATGGGGAGTCTATGGTGGTCTATGGCGGTCTATGGGGAGTCTATGGCAGTCTATGGGGAGTCTATGGCGGTCTATGGGGAGTCTATGGTGGTCTATGGCGGTCTATGGGGAGTCTATGGCAGTCTATGGGGAGTCTATGGCGGTCTATGGGGAGTCTATGGTGGTCTATGGCGGTCTATGGGGAGTCTATGGCGGTCTATGGGGAGTCTATGGCGGTCTATGGGGAGTCTATGGCGGTCTATGGGGAGTCTATGGCGGTCTATGGGGAGTCTATGGCGGTCTATGGAGAGTCTATGGTGGTCTATGGCGGTCTATGGGGAGTCTATGGCGAGTCTATGGCGGTCTATGGGGAGTCTATGGTGGTCTATGGCGGTCTATGGGGAGTCTATGGTGGTCTATGGGGAGTCTATGGCGGTCTATGGGGAGTGTATGGCGGTCTATGGGGAATCTATGGCGGTCTATGGGGAGTCTATGGCGGTCTATGGGGAGTCTATGGCGGTCTATGGGGAGTTTATGGCGGTCTATGGGGAGTCTATGGCGGTCTATGGGGAGTCTATGGTGGTCTATGGGGAGTCTATGGCTGTCTATGGGGAGTCTATGGCGGTCTATGGGGAGTCTATGGCGGTCTATGGGGAGTCTATGGCGGTCTATGGGGAGTCTATGGGAGTCTATGGCGGTCTATGGGGAGTCTATGGCGGTCTATGGCGGTCTATGGGGAGTCTATGGCGGTCTATGGGGAGTCTATGGCGGTCTATGGGGAGTTTATGGAGGTCTATGGGGAGTCTATGGTGGTCTATGGCGGTCTATGGGGAGTCTATGACTGTCTATGGGGAGTCTATGGCGGTCTATGGGGAGTCTATGGCGGTCTATGGGGAGTCTATGGCTGTCTATGGGGAGTCTATGGCTGTCTATGGGGAGTCTATGGGGAGTCTATGGCGGTCTATGGGGAGTCTATGGGGAGTCTATGGCGGTCTATGGGGAGTCTATGGCGGTCTATGGGGAGTCTATGGCGGTCTATGGCGGTCTATGGGGAGTCTATGTCGGTCTATGGGGAGTCTATGGCGGTCTATGGGGAGTCTATGGCGGTCTATGGGGAGTTTATGGAGGTCTATGGGGAGTCTATGGTGGTCTATGGCGGTCTATGGGAAGTCTATGACTGTCTATGGGGAGTCTATGGCTGTCTATGGGGAGTCTATGACTGTCTATGGGGAGTCTATGGCTGTCTATGGGGAGTCTATGGCGGTCTATGGCGGTCTATGGTGGTCTATGGCGGTCTATGGGGAGTCTATGACTGTCTATGGGGAGTCTATAGCTGTCTTTGGGGAGTCTATGGCGGTCTATGGGGAGTCTATGGCGTCTATGGCGGTCTATGGGGAGTCTATGGCGGTCTATGGGGAGTCTATGGCGGTCTATGGGGTGTCTATGGCGGTCTATGGGGAGTCTTTGGCGGTCTATGGGGAGTCTATGGCGGTCTATGGGGAGTCTATGGGGAGTCTATGGCGGTCTATGGGGAGTCTATGGCGGTCTATGGGGAGTCTTTGGCGGTCTATGGGGAGTCTATGGCGGTCTATGGGGAGTCTATGGCGGTCTATGGGGAGTGTATGGCAGTCTATGGGGAGTCTATGGCGGTCTATGGGGAGTCTATGGCGGTCTATGGGGAGTCTATGGCGGTCTATGGGGAGTCTATGGTGGTCTATGGGGAGTCTATGGTGGTCTATGGCGGTCTATGGGGAGTCTATGGCGGTCTATCGGGAGTCTTTGGCGGTCTATGGGGAGTCTATGGTGGTCTATGGCGGTCTATGGGGAGTCTATGACTGTCTATGGGGAGTCTATGGCTGTCTATGGGGAGTCTATGGCGGTCTATGGGGAGTCTATGGCGGTCTATGGCGAGTCTATGGGGAGTCTATGGGGAGTCTATGGGGAGTCTATGGCGGTCTATGGCGGTCTATGGGGAGTCTATGGCGGTCTATGGCGGTCTATGGGGAGTCTATGGCGGTCTATGGGGAGTCTATGGCGGTCTATGGGGAGTCTATGGCGGTCTATGGCGGTCTATGGGGAGTCTATGGCGGTCTATGGTGAGTCTATGGGGAGTCTATGGGGAGTCTATGGCGGTCTATGGGGAGTCTATGGCGGTCTATGGGGAGTCTATGGCGGTCTATGGCGGTCTATGGCGGTCTATGGGGAGTCTATGGCGGTCTATGGGGAGTCTATGGTGGTCTATGGCGGTCTATGGGGAGTCTATGACTGTCTATAGGGAGTCTATGGCGGTCTATGGCGGTCTATGGGGAGTCTATGGCGGTCTATGGGGAGTCTATGGGGAGTCTATGGGGAGTCTATGGGGAGTCTATGGCGGTCTATGGCGGTCTATGGGGAGTCTATGGCGGTCTATGGGGAGTCTATGGCGGTCTATGGCGGTCTATGGCGGTCTATGGGGAGTCTATGGCGGTCTATGGCGAGTCTATGGCGGTCTATGGCGGTCTATGGGGAGTCTATGGCGGTCTATGGGGAGTCTATGGGGAGTCTATGGGGAGTCTATGGGGAGTCTATGGCGGTCTATGGCGGTCTATGGCGGTCTATGGGGAGTCTATGGCGGTCTATGGCGGTCTATGGCGGTCTATGGCGGTCTATGGGGAGTCTATGGCGGTCTATGGGGAGTCTATGCGGTCTATGGAGAGTCTATGCGGTCTATGGAGAGTCTATGGCGGTCTATGGCGGTCTATGGAGAGTCTATGGCGGTCTATGGCGGTCTATGGGGAGTCTATGGCGGTCTATGGCGGTCTATGGGGAGTCTATGCGGTCTATGGAGAGTCTATGCGGTCTATGGAGAGTCTATGCGGTCTATGGAGAGTCTATGCGGTCTATGGAGAGTCTATGGCGGTCTATGGGGAGTCTATGGCGGTCTATGGGGAGTCTATGGTGGTCTATGGCGGTCTATGGGGAGTCTATGGCGGTCTATGGGGAGTCTATGGCGGTCTATGGCGGTCTATGGGGAGTCTATGGCGGTCTATGGCGGTCTATGGGGAGTCTATGGCGGTCTATGGTGAGTCTATGGGGAGTCTATGGGGAGTCTATGACGGTCTATGGGGAGTCTATGGCGGTCTATGGTGGTCTATGGCGGTCTATGGGGAGTCTATGGCGGTCTATGGGGAGTCTATGGTGGTCTATGGCGGTCTATGGGGAGTCTATGACTGTCTATAGGGAGTCTATGGCGGTCTATGGCGGTCTATGGGGAGTCTATGGCGGTCTATGGCGAGTCTATGGGGAGTCTATGGGGAGTCTATGGCGGTCTATGGCGGTCTATGGGGAGTCTATGGCGGTCTATGGCGGTCTATGGCGGTCTATGGGGAGTCTATGGCGGTCTATGGCGGTCTATGGGGAGTCTATGGCGGTCTATGGGGAGTCTATGGGGAGTCTATGGCGGTCTATGGGGAGTCTATGGCGGTCTATGGGGAGTCTATGGCGGTCTATGGGGAGTCTATGCGGTCTATGGAGAGTCTATGCGGTCTATGGAGAGTCTATGGCGGTCTATGGGGAGTCTATGGCGGTCTATGGGGAGTTTATGGCGGTCTATGGGGAGTCTATGGTGGTCTATGGGGAGTCTATGGCGGTCTATGCGGAGTCTATGGTGGTCTATGGCGGTCTATGGGGAGTCTATGGTGGTCTATGGGGAGTCTATGGCGGTCTATGGCGGTCTATGGCGGTCTATGGGGAGTCTATGGCGGTCTATGGCGGTCTATGGGGAGTCTATGGCGGTCTATGGGGAGTCTATGGCGGTCTATGGGGAGTCTATGGGGAGTCTATGGGGAGTCTATGGGGAGTCTATGGCGGTCTATGGCGGTCTATGGCGGTCTATGGCGGTCTATGGGGAGTCTATGGCGGTCTATGGCGGTCTATGGCGGTCTATGGGGAGTCTATGGCGGTCTATGGGGAGTCTATGCGGTCTATGGAGAGTCTATGCGGTCTATGGAGAGTCTATGGCGGTCTATGGCGGTCTATGGAGAGTCTATGGCGGTCTATGGCGGTCTATGGCGGTCTATGGGGAGTCTATGGCGGTCTATGGCGGTCTATGGCGGTCTATGGGGAGTCTATGCGGTCTATGGAGAGTCTATGCGGTCTATGGAGAGTCTATGCGGTCTATGGAGAGTCTATGCGGTCTATGGAGAGTCTATGGCGGTCTATGGGGAGTCTATGGCGGTCTATGGGGAGTCTATGGTGGTCTATGGCGGTCTATGGGGAGTCTATGGCGGTCTATGGGGAGTCTATGGCGGTCTATGGCGGTCTATGGGGAGTCTATGGTGGTCTATGGCGGTCTATGGGGAGTCTATGGCGGTCTATGGTGAGTCTATGGGGAGTCTATGGGGAGTCTATGACGGTCTATGGGGAGTCTATGGCGGTCTATGGTGGTCTATGGCGGTCTATGGGGAGTCTATGGCGGTCTATGGCGGTCTATGGGGAGTCTATGGCGGTCTATGGGGAGTCTATGGCGGTCTATGGGGAGTCTATGGGGAGTCTATGGGGGAGTCTATGGGGAGTCTATGGCGGTCTATGGCGGTCTATGGCGGTCTATGGCGGTCTATGGGGAGTCTATGGCGGTCTATGGCGGTCTATGGCGGTCTATGGGGAGTCTATGGCGGTCTATGGGGAGTCTATGCGGTCTATGGAGAGTCTATGCGGTCTATGGAGAGTCTATGGCGGTCTATGGCGGTCTATGGAGAGTCTATGGCGGTCTATGGCGGTCTATGGCGGTCTATGGGGAGTCTATGGCGGTCTATGGCGGTCTATGGCGGTCTATGGGGAGTCTATGCGGTCTATGGAGAGTCTATGCGGTCTATGGAGAGTCTATGCGGTCTATGGAGAGTCTATGCGGTCTATGGAGAGTCTATGGCGGTCTATGGGGAGTCTATGGCGGTCTATGGGGAGTCTATGGTGGTCTATGGCGGTCTATGGGGAGTCTATGGCGGTCTATGGGGAGTCTATGGCGGTCTATGGCGGTCTATGGGGAGTCTATGGTGGTCTATGGCGGTCTATGGGGAGTCTATGGCGGTCTATGGTGAGTCTATGGGGAGTCTATGGGGAGTCTATGACGGTCTATGGGGAGTCTATGGCGGTCTATGGTGGTCTATGGCGGTCTATGGGGAGTCTATGGCGGTCTATGGGGAGTCTATGGTGGTCTATGGCGGTCTATGGGGAGTCTATGACTGTCTATAGGGAGTCTATGGCGGTCTATGGCGGTCTATGGGGAGTCTATGGCGGTCTATGGCGAGTCTATGGGGAGTCTATGGGGAGTCTATGGGGAGTCTATGGCGGTCTATGGCGGTCTATGGGGAGTCTATGGCGGTCTATGGGGAGTCTATGGCGGTCTATGGCGGTCTATGGGGAGTCTATGGCGGTCTATGGGGAGTCTATGGGGAGTCTATGGCGGTCTATGGGGAGTCTATGGCGGTCTATGGGGAGTCTATGGCGGTCTATGGGGAGTCTATGCGGTCTATGGAGAGTCTATGCGGTCTATGGAGAGTCTATGGCGGTCTATGGGGAGTCTATGGCGGTCTATGGGGAGTTTATGGCGGTCTATGGGGAGTCTATGGTGGTCTATGGGGAGTCTATGGCGGTCTATGGGGAGTCTATGGTGGTCTATGGGGAGTCTATGGTGGTCTATGGCGGTCTATGGGGAGTCTATGGTGGTCTATGGGGAGTCTATGGCGGTCTATGGCGGTCTATGGCGGTCTATGGGGAGTCTATGGCGGTCTATGGGGAGTCTATGGGGAGTCTATGGGGAGTCTATGGCGGTCTATGGCGGTCTATGGGGAGTCTATGGTGGTCTATGGCGGTCTATGGGGAGTCTATGGCGGTCTATGGCGGTCTATGGGGAGTCTATGGCGGTCTATGGGGAGTCTATGGGGAGTCTATGGCGGTCTATGGCGGTCTATGGGGAGTCTATGGCGGTCTATGGGGAGTCTATGGCGGTCTATGGGGAGTCTATGGCGGTCTATGGGGAGTCTATGGCGGTCTATGGGGAGTCTATGCGGTCTATGGAGAGTCTATGCGGTCTATGGAGAGTCTATGCGGTCTATGGGGAGTCTATGGCGGTCTATGGGGAGTCTATGCGGTCTATGGAGAGTCTATGCGGTCTATGGGGAGTCTATGGCGGTCTATGGGGAGTTTATGGCGGTCTATGGGGAGTTTATGGCGGTCTATGGGGAGTCTATGGCGGTCTATGGGGAGTCTATGCGGTCTATGGAGAGTCTATGCGGTCTATGGAGAGTCTATGCGGTCTATGGGGAGTCTATGGCGGTCTATGGGGAGTCTATGCGGTCTATGGAGAGTCTATGCGGTCTATGGGGAGTCTATGGCGGTCTATGGGGAGTTTATGGCGGTCTATGGCGGTCTATGGGGAGTCTATGGCGGTCTATGGGGAGTCTATGGGGAGTCTATGGCGGTCTATGGCGGTCTATGGGGAGTCTATGGTGGTCTATGGCGGTCTATGGGGAGTCTATGGCGGTCTATGGCGGTCTATGGGGAGTCTATGGCGGTCTATGGGGAGTCTATGGGGAGTCTATGGCGGTCTATGGCGGTCTATGGGGAGTCTATGGCGGTCTATGGGGAGTCTATGGCGGTCTATGGGGAGTCTATGGCGGTCTATGGGGAGTCTATGGCGGTCTATGGGGAGTCTATGGCGGTCTATGGGGAGTCTATGCGGTCTATGGGGAGTCTATGGCGGTCTATGGGGAGTTTATGGCGGTCTATGGAGAGTCTATGCGGTCTATGGAGAGTCTATGCGGTCTATGGAGAGTCTATGCGGTCTATGGGGAGTCTATGGCGGTCTATGGGGAGTCTATGCGGTCTATGGAGAGTCTATGCGGTCTATGGAGAGTCTATGCGGTCTATGGGGAGTCTATGCGGTCTATGGGGAGTCTATGCGGTCTATGGGGAGTCTATGGCGGTCTATGGGGAGTTTATGGCGGTCTATGGGGAGTTTATGGCGGTCTATGGGGAGTCTATGCGGTCTATGGAGAGTCTATGCGGTCTATGGGGAGTCTATGGCGGTCTATGGGGAGTTTATGGCGGTCTATGGGGAGTTTATGGCGGTCTATGGAGAGTCTATGCGGTCTATGGAGAGTCTATGCGGTCTATGGAGAGTCTATGCGGTCTATGGGGAGTCTATGGCGGTCTATGGGGAGTCTATGCGGTCTATGGAGAGTCTATGCGGTCTATGGAGAGTCTATGCGGTCTATGGGGAGTCTATGGCGGATTATGGAGAGTCTATGCGGTCTATGGAGAGTCTATGCGGTCTATGGGGAGTCTATGGCGGTCTATGGGGAGTTTATGGCGGTCTATGGGGAGTCTATGCGGTCTATGGAGAGTCTATGCGGTCTATGGGGAGTCTATGGCGGTCTATGGGGAGTTTATGGCGGTCTATGGGGAGTTTATGGCGGTCTATGGGGAGTCTATGGCGGTCTATGGAGAGTCTATGCGGTCTATGGGGAGTCTATGGCGGTCTATGGAGAGTCTATGCGGTCTATGGAGAGTCTATGCGGTCTATGGGGAGTCTATGCGGTCTATGGAGAGTCTATGCGGTCTATGGGGAGTCTATGGCGGTCTATGGCGGTCTATGGCGGTCTATGGGGAGTTTATGGCGGTCTATGGCGGTCTATGGGGAGTTTATGGCGGTCTATGGCGGTCTATGGCGGTCTAGGCTGAGGTTTTCTTGGCCGGCCATTGCAGTGGGTCATTCTCTGTGATGATGAACCTAAAATCCACCAACACAGCTTTCCAGGTCAGCGATTTCCTATACATGGGGAGCCCTCTGCTCCAACCATTCATCGGGGGGGAGGGGGGGGGGGGATCGTTTTATTTTTCCGGTTTGCCTATATTTACCCATTTTTGCTACAATCCAACTCAACAATTTTTCAACTCTTTATGGACTGAAGACATTTTCTTCTGGATTCTGCAAGCGGTCATGTAGGTTTGATATTCCTAGTCGGGGGAGTTCATAGTTCAGGTCTTTGTTGGCCTCGCCTTGGGTGGTGGAAAGAACAGCACATTGGGTAAATATTTCGGAGGAGCGTATGGATGGAATGTATATATTATAATAATCGACTTTCCTGTCTATTACAGGCTTGTGGGCCAACCCTTCAGAGAGTGTGCGGAGAGAATGTGTATGTTAATGGCCAGTGCTACCAACTAGACCTGGGCAGCCGGAAACCCCAGAATACACTGCCGGCTTCTCTACCAGGTAATCCTTGCACCATATTCAATGGCCTCAGCTGGACCTCCACGATGAAGACATGTTTCCTGCACACTGTGAGCTCTTCATGGTAGACAGTACCTACACAACCCTCCAGTGATTGTTGTATCTACTGAGAACCTGCAGACAATGATGTAGAGCAACCCCCATCATTTTCACTGGTTCTCCCCCAAACAGTACAGAGGCCACCATCCACCTAAGCAACAGTCCATTCACTGTGGCTCCAATCAACTGTGTAGAGCGGCAATCCCCAACCTACCCAGCACCGGGGGCCGGCCACTTGGAAGTGAACCCCTCCACATACTGGGGAGGGGGGCATGTGGTTATTTTTGTGGCGGTTGCAGCCTGTCATGTGGGGGCTACGGGAGATTTGTAGCTTGTCAGCTGGAGGGGGGGGGTGCACTCTGTCACCTGGGGAGATGCAGCTTATAACTTCGGGGGAGGGGGTTGTGGTGGTTCAGCCTGTCACCTTGGGGGGGAATGCAGCTTATCACCCAGGGGATGTATATGGTGGTTGCAGCAGGTCGCCTGGGGGGGGGGGGGTGCAGCCTGAGTCTCTATTAGATACTGGCCCTGGCCCTGCTTTATGAAAACGGAGAAGGAAGGGAGTAATGGTGCCAGGAAAAGGGAGGGGGCACCCTCTGATGGTTGGAGGGTGGCAGTGCAGGTTGTGTT
Organism: Lithobates pipiens; assembly: GCF_037356315.1. NCBI lineage: Eukaryota > Metazoa > Chordata > Amphibia > Anura > Ranidae > Lithobates > Lithobates pipiens. The sequence continues at coordinate 2,150,902 of NW_027507784.1, read as the reverse complement.
GGATTGCTCTGCCTGCCGCCAACCCCTGCCCCGCAGCTTGGCACCCAGCAGGCCTGGGGGATGGGGACCTCTGATCTAGGGCATGTCTTTTTGTGATTTATTGCCTGTACACTGGTACAGAGTTTGGGGCATTGGAAATTTCAAAACGGCTAGCAATATCAATGAGAGGACCTTCTAAACCAGTGATTCTCAACCAGGGTTCCTCCAGAGGTTGTAGGGGTTCCTTCAGCAATGGGAAATTTCTGCTTCTCAGATAAGTTCCCACCGACACCATTGATCTTTTTAGTTATCTGTAAGGAGGTAATTCTTCCCAATGACCACAAGTGTAAGGACCATTCTTCCCAATGACCACAAGTGTGAGGACCATTCTTCCCAATGACCACAAGTGTGAGGACCATTCTTCCCAATGACCACAAGTGTAAGGACCATTCTTCCCAATGACCACAAGTGTGAGGACCATTCTTCCCACTGACCACAAGTGTGAGGACCATTCTTCCCACTGACCACAAGTGTGAGGACCATTCTTCCCAATGACCACAAGTGTGAGGACCATTCTTCCCAATGACCACAAGTGTAAGGACCATTCTTCCCAATGACCACAAGTGTAAGGACCATTCTTCCCAATGACCACAAGTGTAAGGACCATTCTTCCCACTGACCACAAGTGTGAGGACCATTCTTCCCAATGACCACAAGTTTAAGGACCATTCTTCCCAATGACCACAAGTGTAAGGACCATTCTTCCCAATGACCACAAGTGTAAGGACCATTCTTCCCAATGACCACAAGTGTAAGGACCATTCTTCCCACAGACAACAAGTGTGAGGACCATTCTTCCCAATGACCACAAGTGTAAGGACCATTCTTCCCAATGACCACAAGTGTAAGGACCATTCTTCTCAATGACCACAAGTGTAAGGACCATTCTTCTCAATGACCACAAGTGTAAGGACCATTCTTCTCAATGACCACAAGTGTAAGGACCATTCTTCCCAATGACCACAAGTGTAAGGACCATTCTTCCCAATGACCACAAGTGTAAGGACCATTCTTCCCAATGACCACAAGTGTAAGGACCATTCTTCCCACTGACCACAAGTGTGAGGACCATTCTTCCCAATGACCACAAGTGTAAGGACCATTCTTCTCAATGACCACAAGTATAAGGACCATTCTTCTCAATGACCACAAGTGTAAGGACCATTCTTCTCAATGACCACAAGTATAAGGACCATTCTTCTCAATGACCACAAGTGTAAGGACCATTCTTCTCAATGACCACAAGTGTAAGGACCATTCTTCCCAATGACCACAAGTGTAAGGACCATTCTTCCCAATGACCACAAGTGTGAGGACCATTCTTCCCAATGACCACAAGTGTAAGGACCATTCTTCCCAATGACCACAAGTGTAAGGACCATTCTTCTCAATGACCATCACACTAATGTATCATGAGTTGTAGAGTTCTAATTTTTAACAGGGGTTTCCTGAGACCCGGAGAACAATTTCAAGGGTTCTTCTGTGTTGAAAAGGTTGAGAAAGGCTGCTATAAACCCTCACAGCTGAGGACCATGAGGTATCTTTCTAAACAGTCTTAACGCCTTCACAGCTTAGGACTATCAGGCAACTCTCTTTGACACCTGGTTAACCTTCCCCACTGCACAGCTGTAGGTACCCAGTGCTGGAGGGCACCCTTCACAAAGCTCACAGTCCAGGGTGGGGATTGGCCAGTATCTGAGACCCAAGGAATCAGTACATGGTCATTACTTACCAGGACAGCCGATACCTCCCAGACACATCCCAGACACATCCCAGACACCTCCCAGACACATCCCAGACACCTCCCAGACACCTCCCAGACACTTCCCAGACACTTCCCAGACACCTCCCAGACACCTCCCAGACACTTCCCAGACACCTCCCAGACACTTCCCAGACACCTCCCAGACACCTCCCAGACACCTCCCAGACACTTCCCAGACACCTCCCAGACACCTCCCAGACACTTCCCAGACGCCTCCCAGACACCTCCCAGACACTTCCCAGACACCTCCCAGACACCTCCCAGACACATCCCAGACACATCCCAGACGCCTCCCAGACACTTCCCAGACACCTCCCAGACACCTCCCAGACGCCTCCCAGACACCTCCCAGACACTTCCCAGACACCTCCCAGACACCTCCCAGACACTTCCCAGACGCCTCCCAGACACCTCCCAGACACTTCCCAGACACCTCCCAGACACCTCCCAGACACTTCCCAGACGCCTCCCAGACACATCCCAGACACTTCCCAGACACCTCCCAGACACATCCCAGACACCTCCCAGACGCCTCCCAGACACCTCCCAGACACTTCCCAGACACCTCCCAGACACCTCCCAGACACTTCCCAGACACCTCCCAGACACTTCCCAGACACCTCCCAGACACCTCCCAGACACTTCCCAGACACCTCCCAGACACCTCCCAGACACCTCCCAGACACTTCCCAGACACCTCCCAGACACTTCCCAGACGCCTCCCAGACACCTCCCAGACACTTCCCAGACGCCTCCCAGACACCTCCCAGACACTTCCCAGACACCTCCCAGACACCTCCCAGACACTTCCCAGACGCCTCCCAGACACCTCCCAGACACTTCCCAGACACCTCCCAGACACATCCCAGACACCTCCCAGACGCCTCCCAGACGCCTCCCAGACACTTCCCAGACACCTCCCAGACACCTCCCCAGACGCCTCCCAGACACCTCCCAGACACTTCCCAGACACCTCCCAGACACCTCCCAGACACTTCCCAGACACCTCCCAGACACTTCCCAGACACCTCCCAGACACCTCCCAGACACCTCCCAGACACCTCCCAGACACTTCCCAGACGCCTCCCAGACGCTTCCCAGACACCTCCCAGACACCTCCCAGACACTTCCCAGACACATCCCAGACACATCCCAGACACCTCCCAGACACTTCCCAGACACCTCCCAGACACTTCCCAGACACCTCCCAGACACCTCCCAGACACCTCCCAGACACTTCCCAGACACATCCCAGACACATCCCAGACACCTCCCAGACGCCTCCCAGACACTTCCCAGACGCCTCCCAGACACTTCCCAGACACCTCCCAGACACATCCCAGACACCTCCCAGACACCTCCCAGACACCTTCCAGACACTTCCCAGACACCTCCCAGACACCTTCCAGACACTTCCCAGACACTTCCCAGACACCTCCCAGACACCTCCCAGACACCTCCCAGACACTTCCCAGACACTTCCCAGACACCTCCCAGACACATCCCAGACACCTCCCAGACGCCTCCCAGACACCTCCCAGACACTTCCCAGACACCTCCCAGACACCTCCCAGACACTTCCCAGACACATCCCAGACACATCCCGGACACATCCCGGACACCTCCCAGACACATCCCAGACACTTCTCAGACACCTCCCAGACACTTCACAGCGAGTGAAAAAAATCCTTCTCCAGACCAGATCACTTTGGTGAATCCTGCAGCCATTCCAGGTTCCTCTCAAGTCTACTTCCCCGATACCTCAGAGAGCAGCTGTCATGGTTTTGCAATAGTTTGCTTACCTGTCTCCATTTGTTCATCTCTAGAGACCAGCCGACCCTCACCTGACTGCTTTTGTAATCCATCCTCTGGCATGACTCCACCCTAGCTCCTATCAGAGAACTCTATATTAACCTGTGCACTGCAGGCCAACCCTGCTGATCAACCTTTGTGTGTTTAGCTTCCTGTTACCTGCCGTGTGCTCTTCTGTTGTTCCGTTACCGACTTTGGCGTGTCCTTGACTATCCCTGTTTGTCTGTGATCCTGACCTTTTGGCGTGTCCCTGACTATTCCTGTCTGCTTGTGGCCCCGACCTTGGCTTTGTCCCTCACCATCCCTATCCACCTGTTGCCTACTGTGGGTGTGAACTGGGGGACCCTGGGGGTCGCGACCTGGAGCCAGTTGCAGCCAAGTCCATCCTCACCACTAGAGGTGCTGGTGAACACCTACTGGCTCTTAGACTCCACGCTCCAGGGAATCTTATGCTCTAACCCCGGTGGGATCTGTCCCCCGTCTGCAGCAGTCAGCCATAGGGTCCACCAACCTTGCGGTGCACTCCTGATCCCTACGGTGTGCATCTGTCACCCCTCCTCAAGGTGACCTGACAGCAGCAATCCAAGGCTTTCTTCAGGGACAACAGCCCCCTCTAAACCTGGGAACTCTCCTTGCTGGGGAAGACAATCTCTTCAGGCCTCCAGACTATTTATCAGCTTCCCCAGACACCATCTGGACATGCCTCCCCAGGGGATTGGCTAGGCCTTGATCAATATTCAGGATAGCTATTTGAATTCTCCCTCCCTTAGCTCTAGAAACGTCTTCTAAGGGAAGACGGAAGCAATCAAACTCCCAGCCTGTGAAACACTGAACAGACCAAAGCAAACAAATCTCTGCTGCCTTGCAGATGAAGCCATTATTTACCTAGCAGCCTACACTAGGAGGGGGGCGCTACACTGGGTATGTACAAAGAGATCAGAATGATGATCAGGCTCATCCAATAAAACACAACCTCGGGTCATGGCACAACTATCCATCCTGGTATCAGTTCCTGTGGGTTATATTGTAGGTCGGGGTTTTCTTTCACACCTGTGTCTGTGGAGCCCTCATTGCCCTTCTCTGTGTCTCTGCAGAGTGTAAGCTTTCCAGCCTGGATATCGTCTTCCTGATCGATGGATCCGGCAGTGTTGCTGGCAGAGACTTTAGAAAAATGTTAACTTTTGTGTCTACGGTTATGAGATCTTTCAGCAAGACGGACACCCAGGTAATCCCCTCTCCATGCTGCAATAATCAGCGCAATGTCTATAATGTAATATAATGCAGTGTGGGAAAAATACGTCTTACAGACGGCTGATAATGTTGCAATAATCAGTGTTTTATATGTAATATAGTAATACAGTGCGAAAAAAAAAAGAAAATAACTTCTTTTCAAGTGACCGATCATTTTTCCATTTCTGCCCCCTCCATCTTTCCTCTCCCCAGTTCGCCCTCATGCAGTATTCCAGCGATTTTAAGACACACTTTGATTTCCGAAGATTTTCTTTAGTAAGAGACCCGACAGTTCTGACCTCAGACATCAGTCAAATGAATGCTCGAACCAGAACTCCGACGGCCATCCACAAAGTAACGTAAGTATTCCACCCTATCCCCAAAAACCAGGACAGAGACCTTCTGGACTAATAATATATATCCCTCAGGAGCCAGGGGTGCGAATGGTAAAATGTAGTGCTGCTTGTTCCGTGTATAGATGAGGGGTAGACTGGTAGGTTGGCAGATACCACAAGAATATGGCTTCAGAATATCAGCATATTCACCCTGGGGACCACAAGTCCCAACACCTGGAGAGCGGGCAGTGATGGCGCTGATGATGATACCTTTAGGTGCTCAGTCATATCCCAGCCGCTGTGCCTAGGCACATACTGAAGGATGTAGAGGCCAACATACATTGGGGACATGTACCCAGGAGACTCAGCACTCGACAATTGGACCTCCAGTGTTTGGATCTGTCCATTTTACTTGTCTGTAGCACTGCCCCCCGAGGGGGTTTACTGAGTATAATCTCCTCTTGGCCTCCCTCTGATTATCCTGTAGCCAGGCACTTGGGTATTTTCTCACTTTCACCTGCACACTTTTCCGCTCGTTATCCAATGACCAGTCTAGGGCATTTGTTTTTTTTTTATATTTATTGGTAGAACTTGGGTAGGAGAAGGGATTAGTGGAATACGTCAGCTTGAACTATGCATAGATGAGGACAACCTCTCACTGGACCCCATTAAATTGATTTGAATAGCAGACCCCCTGCTGGACCACACTATAGCTTTGTGGACAAATAATTCCTTTGTTTGCTCTGGTAGCAGACTCAATGCACCACTCTTTTTCGGGACACTCACTAGTATCCACTTTGGCTGACGCCCGTCCACTGACTTTACTAGCTTGAAGTGTTGGCCCTCACAGAACAGGCCCCTAGACGCAGGTCTGTACTCACAGTGGCTAGGAACAGATCCTTCTAGACGCATCTCCCTCCTATTCAGATCCACAGGACATCTGCGGTGCAGCTTCTGCAGCTCCAGCCCTCAGGTCAACCACCTGACCAGGCATGGCAGCCTGTACAGAGGAAGGGAAGCAGCCCCCTCCCTCTGGGGACCCCACTCTCCAGCCAAAGACCCAAGCACATGTGCCCTAGGCATATATACAGTCACCCAGCATGCCTTGAGGCACCACCCTCTGCCAATGGCTGTAACTATGCCTATGCTCCCATTTGTCAGGTTTCCTCCCACTGTCCAATATGCCCCTTCCTATTGGACCAGTGTGAAAACAGGCAGACAACATGAGCAGCATCTGAGCACACCGAGCAGACCCTACCAATGGATCCTTACTCCCTGGTAGGCAGAAAGCACCTAAAATTACTTAACAGTCCCCCTGTTAAGCAGGGAAACCCAAAACTATACTCTCTCTAGCACCTACCTAGGAGGGTGCTACATATCAAATCTAAGCATCTCCACCTCATTATTATAGTGGTAAGGGTCTATGGACTGGCTAACTGCTCCTCCCCCCACCCCAGGGCAGGACTGGGACAGAAATTTGGCCCTGGACTTCATCCAGACCGGCCCACTTACATTTTGAGTGTCCCATCAGCACCCCCTTATATCAGTGTCCCATCACCAGCCCCCTTACATCAGAGTGTCCCATCAGCAGCCCCCTTGCATCAGAGTGTCCCATCAGCAGCCCCCTTACATCAGAGTGTCCCATCACCAACCCCCTTACATCAGAGTGTTCCATCACCAGCCCCCTTACATCAGAGTGTCCCATCAGCAGCCCCTTACATCAGAGTGTCCCATCAGCACTCCCTAACATCAGAGTGTCCCATCAGCAACCCCCTTACATCAGAGTGTCCCATCAGCAACCCCCTTACATCAGATTGTCCCATGAGCAACCCCCTTACATCAGTGTCCCATTAGCACCCCCTTACATCAGAGTGTCCCATCAGCAGCCCCCTTACATCAGAGTGTCCCATCAGCACTCCCTTACATCAGAGTGTCCCATCACCAGCCCCCTTACGTCAGAGTGTCCCATCACCAGCCCCCTTACATCAGAGTGTCCCATCACCAGCCCACCTTACATCAGAGTGTCCCATCACCACCCCCCTTACATCAGAGTGTCCCATCACCAGCCCCCTTACATCAGAGTGTCCCATCACCAGCCCCCCTTACATCAGAGTGTCCCATCACCACCCCCCTTACATCAGAGTGTCCCATCACCAGCCCCCTTACATCAGAGTGTCCCATCACCAGCCCCCTTACATCAGAGTGTCCCATCACCACCCCCTTACATCAGAGTGTCCCATCACCAGCCCCCTTACATCAGAGTGTCCCATCAGCAACCCCCTTACATCAGAGTGTCCCATCAGCAGCCCCCTTACATCAGAGTGTCCCATCAGCAGCCCCCTTACATCAGAGTGTCCCATCCGCAGCCCCCTTACATCAGAGTGTCCCATATGCAGCCCCCTTACATCAGAGTGTCCCATCACCATCCCCCTTACATCAGAGTGTCCCATCAGCAGCCCCCTTACATCAGAGTGTCCCATCCGCAGCCCCCTTACATCAGAGTGTCCCATACGCAGCCCCCTTACATCAGAGTGTCCCATTAGCACCCCTTACATCAGAGTGTCCCATCAGCAGCCCCCTTACATCAGAGTGTCCCATCAGCAGCCCCCTTACATCAGAGTGTCCCATCAGCAACCGCCTTACATCAAAGTGTCCCATCAGCAGCCCCCTTACATCAGAGTATCCTATCACCAGCCCCCTTACATCAGAGTGTCCCATCAGCAGCCCCCTTACATCAGAGTGTCCCATCAGCAGCCCCCTTACATCAGAGTGTCCCAACAGCAACCCCCTTACATCCGAGTGTCCCATCACCAGCCCCCTTACATCAGAGTGCCCCATCACCAGCCCCCTTACATCCGAGTGTCCCATCAGCAGCCCCCTTACATCAGAGTGTCCCATCCGCAGCCCCCTTACATCAGAGTGTCCCATACGCAGCCCCCCTTACATCAGAGTGTCCCATCACCAGCCCCCCTTACATCAGAGTGTCCCATCACCAGCCCCTTACATCAGAGTGTCCCATCACCACCCCCTTACATCAGAGTGACCCATCACCACCCCCCTTACATCAGAGTGTCCCATCACCACCCCCTTACATCAGAGTGTCCCATCAGCAACCCCCTTACATCAGAATGTCCCATCAGCAGCCCCCTTACATCAGAGTGTCCCATCAGCAGCCCCCTTACATCAGAGTGTCCCATCAGCAGCCCCCTTACATCCGAGTGTCCCATCAGCACTCCCTTACATCAGAGTGTCCCATCACCAGCCCCCTTACATCCGAGTGTCCCATCAGCAGCCCCCTTACATCCGAGTGTCCCATCAGCAGCCCCCTTACATCAGAGTGTCCCATCACCACCCCCTTACATCAGAGTGTCCCATCAGCAACCCCCTTACATCAGAGTGTCCCATCCACAGTCCCCTTACATCAGAGTGTCCCATCAGCAACCCCCTTACATCAGAGTGTCCCATCCACAGCCCCCTTACATCAGAGTGTCCCATCAGCAGCCCCCTTACATCAGAGTGTCCCATCCACAGCCCCCTTACATCAGAGTGTCCCATCACCAGCCCCCCTTACATCAGAGTGTCCCATCACCACCCCCCTTACATCAGAGTGTCCCATCACCAGCCCCCTTACATCAGAGTGTTCCATCACCAGCCCCCTTACATCAGAGTGTCCCATCACCAGCCCCCTTACATCAGAGTGTCCCATCACCAGCCCCCTTACATCAGAGTGTCCCATCACCATCCCCCTTACATCAGAGTGTCCCATCACCACCCCCCTTACATCAGAGTGTCCCATTACCAGCCCCCTTACATCAGAGTGTCCCATCACCACCCCCTTACATCAGAGTGTCCCATCACCACCCCTTACATCAGAGTGTTCCATCACCAGCCCCCTTACATCAGAGTGTCCCATCACCAGCCCCCTTACATCAGAGTGTCCCATCACCAGCCCCCTTACATCAGAGTGTCCCATCAGCAACCCCCTTACATCAGAGTGTCCCATCAGCAGCCCCCTTACATCAGAGTGTCCCATCAGCAGCCCCCTTACATCAGAGTGTCCCATCAGCAGCCCCCTTACATCAGAGTGTCCCATCAGCAGCCCCCTTACATCAGAGTGTCCCATCCGCAGCCCCCTTACATCAGAGTGTCCCATATGCAGCCCCCTTACATCAGAGTGTCCCATCACCATCCCCCTTACATCAGAGTGTCCCATCAGCAGCCCCCTTACATCAGAGTGTCCCATCCGCAGCCCCCTTACATCAGAGTGTCCCATACGCAGCCCCCTTACATCAGAGTGTCCCATTAGCACCCCTTACATCAGAGTGTCCCATCAGCAGCCCCCTTACATCAGAGTGTCCCATCAGCAGCCCCCTTACATCAGAGTGTCCCATCAGCAACCCCCTTACATCAAAGTGTCCCATCAGCAGCCCCCTTACATCAGAGTGTCCCATCAGCAGCCCCCTTACATCAGAGTGTCCCATCAGCAGCCCCCTTACATCAGAGTGTCCCATCAGCAGCCCCCTTACATCAGAGTATCCTATCACCAGCCCCCTTACATCAGAGTGTCCCATCAGCAGCCCCCTTACATCAGAGTGTCCCATCAGCAGCCCCCTTACATCAGAGTGTCCCATCAGCAGCCCCCTTACATCAGAGTATCCTATCACCAGCCCCCTTACATCAGAGTGTCCCATCAGCACTCCCTAACATCAGAGTGTCCCATCAGCAACCCCCTTACATCAGAGTGTCCCATCAGCAACCCCCTTACATCAGATTGTCCCATGAGCAACCCCCTTACATCAGTGTCCCATTAGCACCCCCTTACATCAGAGTGTCCCATCAGCAGCCCCCTTACATCAGAGTGTCCCATCAGCACTCCCTTACATCAGAGTGTCCCATCACCAGCCCCCTTACGTCAGAGTGTCCCATCACCAGCCCCCTTACATCAGAGTGTCCCATCACCAGCCCACCTTACATCAGAGTGTCCCATCACCACCCCCCTTACATCAGAGTGTCCCATCACCAGCCCCCTTACATCAGAGTGTTCCATCACCAGCCCCCTTACATCAGAGTGTCCCATCACCAGCCCCCTTACATCAGAGTGTCCCATCACCAGCCCCCCTTACATCAGAGTGTCCCATCACCACCCCCCTTACATCAGAGTGTCCCATCACCAGCCCCCTTACATCAGAGTGTCCCATCACCAGCCCCCTTACATCAGAGTGTCCCATCACCACCCCCTTACATCAGAGTGTCCCATCACCATCCCCCTTACATCAGAGTGTCCCATCACCACCCCCCTTACATCAGAGTGTCCCATTACCAGCCCCCTTACATCAGAGTGTCCCATCACCACCCCCTTACATCAGAGTGTCCCATCACCACCCCTTACATCAGAGTGTTCCATCACCAGCCCCCTTACATCAGAGTGTCCCATCACCAGCCCCCTTACATCAGAGTGTCCCATCACCAGCCCCCTTACATCAGAGTGTCCCATCAGCAACCCCCTTACATCAGAGTGTCCCATCAGCAGCCCCCTTACATCAGAGTGTCCCATCAGCAGCCCCCTTACATCAGAGTGTCCCATCAGCAGCCCCCTTACATCAGAGTGTCCCATCAGCAGCCCCCTTACATCAGAGTGTCCCATCCGCAGCCCCCTTACATCAGAGTGTCCCATATGCAGCCCCCTTACATCAGAGTGTCCCATCACCATCCCCCTTACATCAGAGTGTCCCATCAGCAGCCCCCTTACATCAGAGTGTCCCATCCGCAGCCCCCTTACATCAGAGTGTCCCATACGCAGCCCCCTTACATCAGAGTGTCCCATTAGCACCCCTTACATCAGAGTGTCCCATCAGCAGCCCCCTTACATCAGAGTGTCCCATCAGCAGCCCCCTTACATCAGAGTGTCCCATCAGCAACCCCCTTACATCAAAGTGTCCCATCAGCAGCCCCCTTACATCAGAGTGTCCCATCAGCAGCCCCCTTACATCAGAGTGTCCCATCAGCAGCCCCCTTACATCAGAGTGTCCCATCAGCAGCCCCCTTACATCAGAGTATCCTATCACCAGCCCCCTTACATCAGAGTGTCCCATCAGCAGCCCCCTTACATCAGAGTGTCCCATCAGCAGCCCCCTTACATCAGAGTGTCCCATCAGCAGCCCCCTTACATCAGAGTATCCTATCACCAGCCCCCTTACATCAGAGTGTCCCATCAGCACTCCCTAACATCAGAGTGTCCCATCAGCAACCCCCTTACATCAGAGTGTCCCATCAGCAACCCCCTTACATCAGATTGTCCCATGAGCAACCCCCTTACATCAGTGTCCCATTAGCACCCCCTTACATCAGAGTGTCCCATCAGCAGCCCCCTTACATCAGAGTGTCCCATCAGCACTCCCTTACATCAGAGTGTCCCATCACCAGCCCCCTTACGTCAGAGTGTCCCATCACCAGCCCCCTTACATCAGAGTGTCCCATCACCAGCCCACCTTACATCAGAGTGTCCCATCACCACCCCCCTTACATCAGAGTGTCCCATCACCAGCCCCCTTACATCAGAGTGTTCCATCACCAGCCCCCTTACATCAGAGTGTCCCATCACCAGCCCCCTTACATCAGAGTGTCCCATCACCAGCCCCCCTTACATCAGAGTGTCCCATCACCACCCCCCTTACATCAGAGTGTCCCATCACCAGCCCCCTTACATCAGAGTGTCCCATCACCAGCCCCCTTACATCAGAGTGTCCCATCACCACCCCCTTACATCAGAGTGTCCCATCACCAGCCCCCTTACATCAGAGTGTCCCATCAGCAACCCCCTTACATCAGAGTGTCCCATCAGCAGCCCCCTTACATCAGAGTGTCCCATCAGCAGCCCCCTTACATCAGAGTGTCCCATCCGCAGCCCCCTTACATCAGAGTGTCCCATATGTAGCCCCCTTACATCAGAGTGTCCCATCACCATCCCCCTTACATCAGAGTGTCCCATCAGCAGCCCCCTTACATCAGAGTGTCCCATCCGCAGCCCCCTTACATCAGAGTGTCCCATACGCAGCCCCCTTACATCAGAGTGTCCCATCACCAGCCCCCTTACATCAGAGTGTCCCAACAGCAACCCCCTTACATCCGAGTGTCCCATCACCAGCCCCCTTACATCAGAGTGCCCCATCACCAGCCCCCTTACATCCGAGTGTCCCATCAGCAGCCCCCTTACATCAGAGTGTCCCATCCGCAGCCCCCTTACATCAGAGTGTCCCATACGCAGCCCCCCTTACATCAGAGTGTCCCATCACCAGCCCCCCTTACATCAGAGTGTCCCATCACCAGCCCCTTACATCAGAGTGTCCCATCACCACCCCCTTACATCAGAGTGACCCATCACCACCCCCCTTACATCAGAGTGTCCCATCACCACCCCCTTACATCAGAGTGTCCCATCAGCAACCCCCTTACATCAGAATGTCCCATCAGCAGCCCCCTTACATCAGAGTGTCCCATCAGCAGCCCCCTTACATCAGAGTGTCCCATCAGCAGCCCCCTTACATCCGAGTGTCCCATCAGCACTCCCTTACATCAGAGTGTCCCATCACCAGCCCCCTTACATCCGAGTGTCCCATCAGCAGCCCCCTTACATCCGAGTGTCCCATCAGCAGCCCCCTTACATCAGAGTGTCCCATCACCACCCCCTTACATCAGAGTGTCCCATCAGCAACCCCCTTACATCAGAGTGTCCCATCCACAGTCCCCTTACATCAGAGTGTCCCATCAGCAACCCCCTTACATCAGAGTGTCCCATCCACAGCCCCCTTACATCAGAGTGTCCCATCAGCAGCCCCCTTACATCAGAGTGTCCCATCCACAGCCCCCTTACATCAGAGTGTCCCATCACCAGCCCCCCTTACATCAGAGTGTCCCATCACCACCCCCCTTACATCAGAGTGTCCCATCACCAGCCCCCTTACATCAGAGTGTTCCATCACCAGCCCCCTTACATCAGAGTGTCCCATCACCAGCCCCCTTACATCAGAGTGTCCCATCACCAGCCCCCTTACATCAGAGTGTCCCATCACCATCCCCCTTACATCAGAGTGTCCCATCACCACCCCCCTTACATCAGAGTGTCCCATTACCAGCCCCCTTACATCAGAGTGTCCCATCACCACCCCCTTACATCAGAGTGTCCCATCACCACCCCTTACATCAGAGTGTTCCATCACCAGCCCCCTTACATCAGAGTGTCCCATCACCAGCCCCCTTACATCAGAGTGTCCCATCACCAGCCCCCTTACATCAGAGTGTCCCATCAGCAACCCCCTTACATCAGAGTGTCCCATCAGCAGCCCCCTTACATCAGAGTGTCCCATCAGCAGCCCCCTTACATCAGAGTGTCCCATCAGCAGCCCCCTTACATCAGAGTGTCCCATCAGCAGCCCCCTTACATCAGAGTGTCCCATCCGCAGCCCCCTTACATCAGAGTGTCCCATATGCAGCCCCCTTACATCAGAGTGTCCCATCACCATCCCCCTTACATCAGAGTGTCCCATCAGCAGCCCCCTTACATCAGAGTGTCCCATCCGCAGCCCCCTTACATCAGAGTGTCCCATACGCAGCCCCCTTACATCAGAGTGTCCCATTAGCACCCCTTACATCAGAGTGTCCCATCAGCAGCCCCCTTACATCAGAGTGTCCCATCAGCAGCCCCCTTACATCAGAGTGTCCCATCAGCAACCCCCTTACATCAAAGTGTCCCATCAGCAGCCCCCTTACATCAGAGTGTCCCATCAGCAGCCCCCTTACATCAGAGTGTCCCATCAGCAGCCCCCTTACATCAGAGTGTCCCATCAGCAGCCCCCTTACATCAGAGTATCCTATCACCAGCCCCCTTACATCAGAGTGTCCCATCAGCAGCCCCCTTACATCAGAGTGTCCCATCAGCAGCCCCCTTACATCAGAGTGTCCCATCAGCAGCCCCCTTACATCAGAGTATCCTATCACCAGCCCCCTTACATCAGAGTGTCCCATCAGCACTCCCTAACATCAGAGTGTCCCATCAGCAACCCCCTTACATCAGAGTGTCCCATCAGCAACCCCCTTACATCAGATTGTCCCATGAGCAACCCCCTTACATCAGTGTCCCATTAGCACCCCCTTACATCAGAGTGTCCCATCAGCAGCCCCCTTACATCAGAGTGTCCCATCAGCACTCCCTTACATCAGAGTGTCCCATCACCAGCCCCCTTACGTCAGAGTGTCCCATCACCAGCCCCCTTACATCAGAGTGTCCCATCACCAGCCCACCTTACATCAGAGTGTCCCATCACCACCCCCCTTACATCAGAGTGTCCCATCACCAGCCCCCTTACATCAGAGTGTTCCATCACCAGCCCCCTTACATCAGAGTGTCCCATCACCAGCCCCCTTACATCAGAGTGTCCCATCACCAGCCCCCCTTACATCAGAGTGTCCCATCACCACCCCCCTTACATCAGAGTGTCCCATCACCAGCCCCCTTACATCAGAGTGTCCCATCACCAGCCCCCTTACATCAGAGTGTCCCATCACCACCCCCTTACATCAGAGTGTCCCATCACCATCCCCCTTACATCAGAGTGTCCCATCACCACCCCCCTTACATCAGAGTGTCCCATTACCAGCCCCCTTACATCAGAGTGTCCCATCACCACCCCCTTACATCAGAGTGTCCCATCACCACCCCTTACATCAGAGTGTTCCATCACCAGCCCCCTTACATCAGAGTGTCCCATCACCAGCCCCCTTACATCAGAGTGTCCCATCACCAGCCCCCTTACATCAGAGTGTCCCATCAGCAACCCCCTTACATCAGAGTGTCCCATCAGCAGCCCCCTTACATCAGAGTGTCCCATCAGCAGCCCCCTTACATCAGAGTGTCCCATCAGCAGCCCCCTTACATCAGAGTGTCCCATCAGCAGCCCCCTTACATCAGAGTGTCCCATCCGCAGCCCCCTTACATCAGAGTGTCCCATATGCAGCCCCCTTACATCAGAGTGTCCCATCACCATCCCCCTTACATCAGAGTGTCCCATCAGCAGCCCCCTTACATCAGAGTGTCCCATCCGCAGCCCCCTTACATCAGAGTGTCCCATACGCAGCCCCCTTACATCAGAGTGTCCCATTAGCACCCCTTACATCAGAGTGTCCCATCAGCAGCCCCCTTACATCAGAGTGTCCCATCAGCAGCCCCCTTACATCAGAGTGTCCCATCAGCAACCCCCTTACATCAAAGTGTCCCATCAGCAGCCCCCTTACATCAGAGTGTCCCATCAGCAGCCCCCTTACATCAGAGTGTCCCATCAGCAGCCCCCTTACATCAGAGTGTCCCATCAGCAGCCCCCTTACATCAGAGTATCCTATCACCAGCCCCCTTACATCAGAGTGTCCCATCAGCAGCCCCCTTACATCAGAGTGTCCCATCAGCAGCCCCCTTACATCAGAGTGTCCCATCAGCAGCCCCCTTACATCAGAGTATTCTATCACCAGCCCCCTTACATCAGAGTGTCCCATCAGCACTCCCTAACATCAGAGTGTCCCATCAGCAACCCCCTTACATCAGAGTGTCCCATCAGCAACCCCCTTACATCAGATTGTCCCATGAGCAACCCCCTTACATCAGTGTCCCATTAGCACCCCCTTACATCAGAGTGTCCCATCAGCAGCCCCCTTACATCAGAGTGTCCCATCAGCACTCCCTTACATCAGAGTGTCCCATCACCAGCCCCCTTACGTCAGAGTGTCCCATCACCAGCCCCCTTACATCAGAGTGTCCCATCACCAGCCCACCTTACATCAGAGTGTCCCATCACCACCCCCCTTACATCAGAGTGTCCCATCACCAGCCCCCTTACATCAGAGTGTTCCATCACCAGCCCCCTTACATCAGAGTGTCCCATCACCAGCCCCCTTACATCAGAGTGTCCCATCACCAGCCCCCCTTACATCAGAGTGTCCCATCACCACCCCCCTTACATCAGAGTGTCCCATCACCAGCCCCCTTACATCAGAGTGTCCCATCACCAGCCCCCTTACATCAGAGTGTCCCATCACCACCCCCTTACATCAGAGTGTCCCATCACCAGCCCCCTTACATCAGAGTGTCCCATCAGCAACCCCCTTACATCAGAGTGTCCCATCAGCAGCCCCCTTACATCAGAGTGTCCCATCAGCAGCCCCCTTACATCAGAGTGTCCCATCCGCAGCCCCCTTACATCAGAGTGTCCCATATGTAGCCCCCTTACATCAGAGTGTCCCATCACCATCCCCCTTACATCAGAGTGTCCCATCAGCAGCCCCCTTACATCAGAGTGTCCCATCCGCAGCCCCCTTACATCAGAGTGTCCCATACGCAGCCCCCTTACATCAGAGTGTCCCATTAGCACCCCTTACATCAGAGTGTCCCATCAGCAGCCCCCTTACATCAGAGTGTCCCATCAGCAGCCCCCTTACATCAGAGTGTCCCATCAGCAACCCCCTTACATCAAAGTGTCCCATCAGCAGCCCCCTTACATCAGAGTATCCTATCACCAGCCCCCTTACATCAGAGTGTCCCATCAGCAGCCCCCTTACATCAGAGTGTCCCATCAGCAGCCCCCTTACATCAGAGTGTCCCAACAGCAACCCCCTTACATCCGAGTGTCCCATCACCAGCCCCCTTACATCAGAGTGCCCCATCACCAGCCCCCTTACATCCGAGTGTCCCATCAGCAGTCCCCTTACATCCGAGTGTCCCATACGCAGCCCCCCTTACATCAGAGTGTCCCATCACCAGCCCCTTACATCAGAGTGTCCCATCACCACCCCCTTACATCAGAGTGACCCATCACCACCCCCCTTACATCAGAGTGTCCCATCACCACCCCCTTACATCAGAGTGTCCCATCAGCAACCCCCTTACATCAGAATGTCCCATCAGCAGCCCCCTTACATCAGAGTGTCCCATCAGCAGCCCCCTTACATCCGAGTGTCCCATCAGCACTCCCTTACATCAGAGTGTCCCATCACCAGCCCCCTTACATCCGAGTGTCCCATCAGCAGCCCCCTTACATCCGAGTGTCCCATCAGCAGCCCCCTTACATCAGAGTGTCCCATCACCACCCCCTTACATCAGAGTGTCCCATCAGCAACCCCCTTACATCAGAGTGTCCCATCCACAGTCCCCTTACATCAGAGTGTCCCATCAGCAACCCCCTTACATCAGAGTGTCCCATCCACAGCCCCCTTACATCAGAGTGTCCCATCAGCAGCCCCCTTACATCAGAGTGTCCCATCCACAGCCCCCTTACATCAGAGTGTCCCATCACCAGCCCCCCTTACATCAGAGTGTCCCATCACCACCCCCCTTACATCAGAGTGTCCCATCACCAGCCCCCTTACATCAGAGTGTTCCATCACCAGCCCCCTTACATCAGAGTGTCCCATCACCAGCCCCCTTACATCAGAGTGTCCCATCACCAGCCCCCCTTACATCAGAGTGTCCCATCACCACCCCCCTTACATCAGAGTGTCCCATCACCAGCCCCCCTTACATCAGAGTGTCCCATCACCACCCCCCTTACATCAGAGTGTCCCATCACCAGCCCCCTTACATCAGAGTGTCCCATCACCAGCCCCCTTACATCAGAGTGTCCCATCACCACCCCCTTACATCAGAGTGTCCCATCACCAGCCCCCTTACATCAGAGTGTCCCATCAGCAACCCCCTTACATCAGAGTGTCCCATCAGCAGCCCCCTTACATCAGAGTGTCCCATCAGCAGCCCCCTTACATCAGAGTGTCCCATCCGCAGCCCCCTTACATCAGAGTGTCCCATATGCAGCCCCCTTACATCAGAGTGTCCCATCACCATCCCCCTTACATCAGAGTGTCCCATCAGCAGCCCCCTTACATCAGAGTGTCCCATCCGCAGCCCCCTTACATCAGAGTGTCCCATACGCAGCCCCCTTACATCAGAGTGTCCCATTAGCACCCCTTACATCAGAGTGTCCCATCAGCAGCCCCCTTACATCAGAGTGTCCCATCAGCAGCCCCCTTACATCAGAGTGTCCCATCAGCAACCGCCTTACATCAAAGTGTCCCATCAGCAGCCCCCTTACATCAGAGTATCCTATCACCAGCCCCCTTACATCAGAGTGTCCCATCAGCAGCCCCCTTACATCAGAGTGTCCCATCAGCAGCCCCCTTACATCAGAGTGTCCCAACAGCAACCCCCTTACATCCGAGTGTCCCATCACCAGCCCCCTTACATCAGAGTGCCCCATCACCAGCCCCCTTACATCCGAGTGTCCCATCAGCAGCCCCCTTACATCAGAGTGTCCCATCCGCAGCCCCCTTACATCAGAGTGTCCCATACGCAGCCCCCCTTACATCAGAGTGTCCCATCACCAGCCCCCCTTACATCAGAGTGTCCCATCACCAGCCCCTTACATCAGAGTGTCCCATCACCACCCCCTTACATCAGAGTGACCCATCACCACCCCCCTTACATCAGAGTGTCCCATCACCACCCCCTTACATCAGAGTGTCCCATCAGCAACCCCCTTACATCAGAATGTCCCATCAGCAGCCCCCTTACATCAGAGTGTCCCATCAGCAGCCCCCTTACATCAGAGTGTCCCATCAGCAGCCCCCTTACATCCGAGTGTCCCATCAGCACTCCCTTACATCAGAGTGTCCCATCACCAGCCCCCTTACATCCGAGTGTCCCATCAGCAGCCCCCTTACATCCGAGTGTCCCATCAGCAGCCCCCTTACATCAGAGTGTCCCATCACCACCCCCTTACATCAGAGTGTCCCATCAGCAACC
Source organism: Lithobates pipiens (assembly GCF_037356315.1). Classification (NCBI taxonomy): domain Eukaryota; kingdom Metazoa; phylum Chordata; class Amphibia; order Anura; family Ranidae; genus Lithobates; species Lithobates pipiens. The sequence goes on along the minus strand of NW_027507784.1, from coordinate 2,131,884 downwards.
CCCTTACATCAGAGTGTCCCATCCACAGTCCCCTTACATCAGAGTGTCCCATCAGCAACCCCCTTACATCAGAGTGTCCCATCCACAGCCCCCTTACATCAGAGTGTCCCATCAGCAGCCCCCTTACATCAGAGTGTCCCATCCACAGCCCCCTTACATCAGAGTGTCCCATCACCAGCCCCCCTTACATCAGAGTGTCCCATCACCACCCCCCTTACATCAGAGTGTCCCATCACCAGCCCCCTTACATCAGAGTGTTCCATCACCAGCCCCCTTACATCAGAGTGTCCCATCACCAGCCCCCTTACATCAGAGTGTCCCATCACCAGCCCCCTTACATCAGAGTGTCCCATCACCATCCCCCTTACATCAGAGTGTCCCATCACCACCCCCCTTACATCAGAGTGTCCCATTACCAGCCCCCTTACATCAGAGTGTCCCATCACCACCCCCTTACATCAGAGTGTCCCATCACCACCCCTTACATCAGAGTGTTCCATCACCAGCCCCCTTACATCAGAGTGTCCCATCACCAGCCCCCTTACATCAGAGTGTCCCATCACCAGCCCCCTTACATCAGAGTGTCCCATCAGCAACCCCCTTACATCAGAGTGTCCCATCAGCAGCCCCCTTACATCAGAGTGTCCCATCAGCAGCCCCCTTACATCAGAGTGTCCCATCAGCAGCCCCCTTACATCAGAGTGTCCCATCAGCAGCCCCCTTACATCAGAGTGTCCCATCCGCAGCCCCCTTACATCAGAGTGTCCCATATGCAGCCCCCTTACATCAGAGTGTCCCATCACCATCCCCCTTACATCAGAGTGTCCCATCAGCAGCCCCCTTACATCAGAGTGTCCCATCCGCAGCCCCCTTACATCAGAGTGTCCCATACGCAGCCCCCTTACATCAGAGTGTCCCATTAGCACCCCTTACATCAGAGTGTCCCATCAGCAGCCCCCTTACATCAGAGTGTCCCATCAGCAGCCCCCTTACATCAGAGTGTCCCATCAGCAACCCCCTTACATCAAAGTGTCCCATCAGCAGCCCCCTTACATCAGAGTATCCTATCACCAGCCCCCTTACATCAGAGTGTCCCATCAGCAGCCCCCTTACATCAGAGTGTCCCATCAGCAGCCCCCTTACATCAGAGTGTCCCATCAGCAGCCCCCTTACATCAGAGTATCCTATCACCAGCCCCCTTACATCAGAGTGTCCCATCAGCACTCCCTAACATCAGAGTGTCCCATCAGCAACCCCCTTACATCAGAGTGTCCCATCAGCAACCCCCTTACATCAGATTGTCCCATGAGCAACCCCCTTACATCAGTGTCCCATTAGCACCCCCTTACATCAGAGTGTCCCATCAGCAGCCCCCTTACATCAGAGTGTCCCATCAGCACTCCCTTACATCAGAGTGTCCCATCACCAGCCCCCTTACGTCAGAGTGTCCCATCACCAGCCCCCTTACATCAGAGTGTCCCATCACCAGCCCACCTTACATCAGAGTGTCCCATCACCACCCCCCTTACATCAGAGTGTCCCATCACCAGCCCCCTTACATCAGAGTGTCCCATCACCAGCCCCCTTACATCAGAGTGTTCCATCACCAGCCCCCTTACATCAGAGTGTCCCATCACCAGCCCCCTTACATCAGAGTGTCCCATCACCAGCCCCCCTTACATCAGAGTGTCCCATCACCACCCCCCTTACATCAGAGTGTCCCATCACCAGCCCCCTTACATCAGAGTGTCCCATCACCAGCCCCCTTACATCAGAGTGTCCCATCACCACCCCCTTACATCAGAGTGTCCCATCACCAGCCCCCTTACATCAGAGTGTCCCATCAGCAACCCCCTTACATCAGAGTGTCCCATCAGCAGCCCCCTTACATCAGAGTGTCCCATCAGCAGCCCCCTTACATCAGAGTGTCCCATCCGCAGCCCCCTTACATCAGAGTGTCCCATATGTAGCCCCCTTACATCAGAGTGTCCCATCACCATCCCCCTTACATCAGAGTGTCCCATCAGCAGCCCCCTTACATCAGAGTGTCCCATCCGCAGCCCCCTTACATCAGAGTGTCCCATACGCAGCCCCCTTACATCAGAGTGTCCCATTAGCACCCCTTACATCAGAGTGTCCCATCAGCAGCCCCCTTACATCAGAGTGTCCCATCAGCAGCCCCCTTACATCAGAGTGTCCCATCAGCAACCCCCTTACATCAAAGTGTCCCATCAGCAGCCCCCTTACATCAGAGTATCCTATCACCAGCCCCCTTACATCAGAGTGTCCCATCAGCAGCCCCCTTACATCAGAGTGTCCCATCAGCAGCCCCCTTACATCAGAGTGTCCCAACAGCAACCCCCTTACATCCGAGTGTCCCATCACCAGCCCCCTTACATCAGAGTGCCCCATCACCAGCCCCCTTACATCCGAGTGTCCCATCAGCAGCCCCCTTACATCCGAGTGTCCCATACGCAGCCCCCCTTACATCAGAGTGTCCCATCACCAGCCCCCCTTACATCAGAGTGTCCCATCACCAGCCCCTTACATCAGAGTGTCCCATCACCACCCCCTTACATCAGAGTGACCCATCACCACCCCCCTTACATCAGAGTGTCCCATCACCACCCCCTTACATCAGAGTGTCCCATCAGCAACCCCCTTACATCAGAATGTCCCATCAGCAGCCCCCTTACATCAGAGTGTCCCATCAGCAGCCCCCTTACATCCGAGTGTCCCATCAGCACTCCCTTACATCAGAGTGTCCCATCACCAGCCCCCTTACATCCGAGTGTCCCATCAGCAGCCCCCTTACATCCGAGTGTCCCATCAGCAGCCCCCTTACATCAGAGTGTCCCATCACCACCCCCTTACATCAGAGTGTCCCATCAGCAACCCCCTTACATCAGAGTGTCCCATCCACAGTCCCCTTACATCAGAGTGTCCCATCAGCAACCCCCTTACATCAGAGTGTCCCATCCACAGCCCCCTTACATCAGAGTGTCCCATCAGCAGCCCCCTTACATCAGAGTGTCCCATCCACAGCCCCCTTACATCAGAGTGTCCCATCACCAGCCCCCCTTACATCAGAGTGTCCCATCACCACCCCCCTTACATCAGAGTGTCCCATCACCAGCCCCCTTACATCAGAGTGTTCCATCACCAGCCCCCTTACATCAGAGTGTCCCATCACCAGCCCCCTTACATCAGAGTGTCCCATCACCAGCCCCCCTTACATCAGAGTGTCCCATCACCACCCCCCTTACATCAGAGTGTCCCATCACCAGCCCCCTTACATCAGAGTGTCCCATCACCATCCCCCTTACATCAGAGTGTCCCATCACCACCCCCCTTACATCAGAGTGTCCCATTACCAGCCCCCTTACATCAGAGTGTCCCATCACCACCCCCTTACATCAGAGTGTCCCATCACCACCCCTTACATCAGAGTGTTCCATCACCAGCCCCCTTACATCAGAGTGTCCCATCACCAGCCCCCTTACATCAGAGTGTCCCATCACCAGCCCCCTTACATCAGAGTGTCCCATCAGCAGCCCCCTTACATCAGAGTGTCCCATCAGCAGCCCCCTTACATCAGAGTGTCCCATCAGCAGCCCCCTTACATCAGAGTGTCCCATCAGCAGCCCCCTTACATCAGAGTGTCCCATCCACAGCCCCCTTACATCAGAGTGTCCCATATGCAGCCCCCTTACATCAGAGTGTCCCATCACCATCCCCCTTACATCAGAGTGTCCCATCAGCAGCCCCCTTACATCAGAGTGTCCCATCCGCAGCCCCCTTACATCAGAGTGTCCCATACGCAGCCCCCTTACATCAGAGTGTCCCATTAGCACCCCTTACATCAGAGTGTCCCATCAGCAGCCCCCTTACATCAGAGTGTCCCATCAGCAGCCCCCTTACATCAGAGTGTCCCATCAGCAACCGCCTTACATCAAAGTGTCCCATCAGCAGCCCCCTTACATCAGAGTATCCTATCACCAGCCCCCTTACATCAGAGTGTCCCATCAGCAGCCCCCTTACATCAGAGTGTCCCATCAGCAGCCCCCTTACATCAGAGTGTCCCAACAGCAACCCCCTTACATCCGAGTGTCCCATCACCAGCCCCCTTACATCAGAGTGCCCCATCACCAGCCCCCTTACATCCGAGTGTCCCATCAGCAGCCCCCTTACATCAGAGTGTCCCATCCGCAGCCCCCTTACATCAGAGTGTCCCATACGCAGCCCCCCTTACATCAGAGTGTCCCATCACCAGCCCCCCTTACATCAGAGTGTCCCATCACCAGCCCCTTACATCAGAGTGTCCCATCACCACCCCCTTACATCAGAGTGACCCATCACCACCCCCCTTACATCAGAGTGTCCCATCACCACCCCCTTACATCAGAGTGTCCCATCAGCAACCCCCTTACATCAGAATGTCCCATCAGCAGCCCCCTTACATCAGAGTGTCCCATCAGCAGCCCCCTTACATCAGAGTGTCCCATCAGCAGCCCCCTTACATCCGAGTGTCCCATCAGCACTCCCTTACATCAGAGTGTCCCATCACCAGCCCCCTTACATCCGAGTGTCCCATCAGCAGCCCCCTTACATCCGAGTGTCCCATCAGCAGCCCCCTTACATCAGAGTGTCCCATCACCACCCCCTTACATCAGAGTGTCCCATCAGCAACCCCCTTACATCAGAGTGTCCCATCCACAGTCCCCTTACATCAGAGTGTCCCATCAGCAACCCCCTTACATCAGAGTGTCCCATCCACAGCCCCCTTACATCAGAGTGTCCCATCAGCAGCCCCCTTACATCAGAGTGTCCCATCCACAGCCCCCTTACATCAGAGTGTCCCATCACCAGCCCCCCTTACATCAGAGTGTCCCATCACCACCCCCCTTACATCAGAGTGTCCCATCACCAGCCCCCTTACATCAGAGTGTTCCATCACCAGCCCCCTTACATCAGAGTGTCCCATCACCAGCCCCCTTACATCAGAGTGTCCCATCACCAGCCCCCTTACATCAGAGTGTCCCATCACCATCCCCCTTACATCAGAGTGTCCCATCACCACCCCCCTTACATCAGAGTGTCCCATTACCAGCCCCCTTACATCAGAGTGTCCCATCACCACCCCCTTACATCAGAGTGTCCCATCACCACCCCTTACATCAGAGTGTTCCATCACCAGCCCCCTTACATCAGAGTGTCCCATCACCAGCCCCCTTACATCAGAGTGTCCCATCACCAGCCCCCTTACATCAGAGTGTCCCATCAGCAACCCCCTTACATCAGAGTGTCCCATCAGCAGCCCCCTTACATCAGAGTGTCCCATCAGCAGCCCCCTTACATCAGAGTGTCCCATCAGCAGCCCCCTTACATCAGAGTGTCCCATCAGCAGCCCCCTTACATCAGAGTGTCCCATCCGCAGCCCCCTTACATCAGAGTGTCCCATATGCAGCCCCCTTACATCAGAGTGTCCCATCACCATCCCCCTTACATCAGAGTGTCCCATCAGCAGCCCCCTTACATCAGAGTGTCCCATCCGCAGCCCCCTTACATCAGAGTGTCCCATACGCAGCCCCCTTACATCAGAGTGTCCCATTAGCACCCCTTACATCAGAGTGTCCCATCAGCAGCCCCCTTACATCAGAGTGTCCCATCAGCAGCCCCCTTACATCAGAGTGTCCCATCAGCAACCCCCTTACATCAAAGTGTCCCATCAGCAGCCCCCTTACATCAGAGTATCCTATCACCAGCCCCCTTACATCAGAGTGTCCCATCAGCAGCCCCCTTACATCAGAGTGTCCCATCAGCAGCCCCCTTACATCAGAGTGTCCCATCAGCAGCCCCCTTACATCAGAGTATCCTATCACCAGCCCCCTTACATCAGAGTGTCCCATCAGCACTCCCTAACATCAGAGTGTCCCATCAGCAACCCCCTTACATCAGAGTGTCCCATCAGCAACCCCCTTACATCAGATTGTCCCATGAGCAACCCCCTTACATCAGTGTCCCATTAGCACCCCCTTACATCAGAGTGTCCCATCAGCAGCCCCCTTACATCAGAGTGTCCCATCAGCACTCCCTTACATCAGAGTGTCCCATCACCAGCCCCCTTACGTCAGAGTGTCCCATCACCAGCCCCCTTACATCAGAGTGTCCCATCACCAGCCCACCTTACATCAGAGTGTCCCATCACCACCCCCCTTACATCAGAGTGTCCCATCACCAGCCCCCTTACATCAGAGTGTTCCATCACCAGCCCCCTTACATCAGAGTGTCCCATCACCAGCCCCCTTACATCAGAGTGTCCCATCACCAGCCCCCCTTACATCAGAGTGTCCCATCACCACCCCCCTTACATCAGAGTGTCCCATCACCAGCCCCCTTACATCAGAGTGTCCCATCACCAGCCCCCCTTACATCAGAGTGTCCCATCACCACCCCCCTTACATCAGAGTGTCCCATCACCAGCCCCCTTACATCAGAGTGTCCCATCACCAGCCCCCTTACATCAGAGTGTCCCATCACCACCCCCTTACATCAGAGTGTCCCATCACCAGCCCCCTTACATCAGAGTGTCCCATCAGCAACCCCCTTACATCAGAGTGTCCCATCAGCAGCCCCCTTACATCAGAGTGTCCCATCAGCAGCCCCCTTACATCAGAGTGTCCCATCCGCAGCCCCCTTACATCAGAGTGTCCCATATGTAGCCCCCTTACATCAGAGTGTCCCATCACCATCCCCCTTACATCAGAGTGTCCCATCAGCAGCCCCCTTACATCAGAGTGTCCCATCCGCAGCCCCCTTACATCAGAGTGTCCCATTAGCACCCCTTACATCAGAGTGTCCCATCAGCAGCCCCCTTACATCAGAGTGTCCCATCAGCAGCCCCCTTACATCAGAGTGTCCCATCAGCAACCCCCTTACATCAAAGTGTCCCATCAGCAGCCCCCTTACATCAGAGTATCCTATCACCAGCCCCCTTACATCAGAGTGTCCCATCAGCAGCCCCCTTACATCAGAGTGTCCCATCAGCAGCCCCCTTACATCAGAGTGTCCCAACAGCCACCCCCTTACATCCGAGTGTCCCATCACCAGCCCCCTTACATCAGAGTGCCCCATCACCAGCCCCCTTACATCCGAGTGTCCCATCAGCAGCCCCCTTACATCAGAGTGTCCCATCCGCAGCCCCCTTACATCAGAGTGTCCCATACGCAGCCCCCCTTACATCAGAGTGTCCCATCACCAGCCCCCCTTACATCAGAGTGTCCCATCACCAGCCCCTTACATCAGAGTGTCCCATCACCACCCCCTTACATCAGAGTGACCCATCACCACCCCCCTTACATCAGAGTGTCCCATCACCACCCCCTTACATCAGAGTGTCCCATCAGCAACCCCCTTACATCAGAATGTCCCATCAGCAGCCCCCTTACATCAGAGTGTCCCATCAGCAGCCCCCTTACATCCGAGTGTCCCATCAGCACTCCCTTACATCAGAGTGTCCCATCACCAGCCCCCTTACATCCGAGTGTCCCATCAGCAGCCCCCTTACATCCGAGTGTCCCATCAGCAGCCCCCTTACATCAGAGTGTCCCATCACCACCCCCTTACATCAGAGTGTCCCATCAGCAACCCCCTTACATCAGAGTGTCCCATCCACAGTCCCCTTACATCAGAGTGTCCCATCAGCAACCCCCTTACATCAGAGTGTCCCATCCACAGCCCCCTTACATCAGAGTGTCCCATCAGCAGCCCCCTTACATCAGAGTGTCCCATCCACAGCCCCCTTACATCAGAGTGTCCCATCACCAGCCCCCCTTACATCAGAGTGTCCCATCACCACCCCCCTTACATCAGAGTGTCCCATCACCAGCCCCCTTACATCAGAGTGTCCCATCACCAGCCCCCTTACATCAGAGTGTCCCATCAGCAGCCCCCTTACATCAGAGTGTCCCATCAGCAGCCCCCTTACATCAGAGTGTCCCATCAGCAGCCCCCTTACATCAGAGTGTCCCATCAGCAGCCCCCTTACATCAGAGTGTCCCATCCGCAGCCCCCTTACATCAGAGTGTCCCATCAGCAGCCCCCTTACATCAGAGTGTCCCATCAGCAGCCCCCTTACATCAGAGTGTCCCATCAGCAGCCCCCTTACATCAGAGTGTCCCATCCGCAGCCCCCTTACATCAGAGTGTCCCATTACCAGCCCCCTTACATCAGAGTGTCCCATCACCACCCCCTTACATCAGAGTGTCCCATCACCACCCCTTACATCAGAGTGTTCCATCACCAGCCCCCTTACATCAGAGTGTCCCATCACCAGCCCCCTTACATCAGAGTGTCCCATCACCAGCCCCCTTACATCAGAGTGTCCCATCAGCAGCCCCCTTACATCAGAGTGTCCCATCAGCAGCCCCCTTACATCAGAGTGTCCCATCACCAGCCCCCCTTACATCAGAGTGTCCCATCACCACCCCCCTTACATCAGAGTGTCCCATCACCAGCCCCCTTACATCAGAGTGTCCCATCACCAGCCCCCTTACATCAGAGTGTCCCATCACCAGCCCCCTTACATCAGAGTGTTCCATCACCAGCCCCCTTACATCAGAGTGTCCCATCACCAGCCCCCTTACATCAGAGTGTCCCATCACCAGCCCCCCTTACATCAGAGTGTCCCATCACCACCCCCCTTACATCAGAGTGTCCCATCACCAGCCCCCTTACATCAGAGTGTCCCATCACCATCCCCCTTACATCAGAGTGTCCCATCACCACCCCCCTTACATCAGAGTGTCCCATTACCAGCCCCCTTACATCAGAGTGTCCCATCACCACCCCCTTACATCAGAGTGTCCCATCACCACCCCTTACATCAGAGTGTTCCATCACCAGCCCCCTTACATCAGAGTGTCCCATCACCAGCCCCCTTACATCAGAGTGTCCCATCACCAGCCCCCTTACATCAGAGTGTCCCATCAGCAGCCCCCTTACATCAGAGTGTCCCATCAGCAGCCCCCTTACATCAGAGTGTCCCATCAGCAGCCCCCTTACATCAGAGTGTCCCATCAGCAGCCCCCTTACATCAGAGTGTCCCATCCGCAGCCCCCTTACATCAGAGTGTCCCATATGCAGCCCCCTTACATCAGAGTGTCCCATCACCATCCCCCTTACATCAGAGTGTCCCATCAGCAGCCCCCTTACATCAGAGTGTCCCATTCGCAGCCCCCTTACATCAGAGTGTCCCATACGCAGCCCCCTTACATCAGAGTGTCCCATTAGCACCCCTTACATCAGAGTGTCCCATCAGCAGCCCCCTTACATCAGAGTGTCCCATCAGCAGCCCCCTTACATCAGAGTGTCCCATCAGCAACCCCCTTACATCAAAGTGTCCCATCAGCAGCCCCCTTACATCAGAGTATCCTATCACCAGCCCCCTTACATCAGAGTGTCCCATCAGCAGCCCCCTTACATCAGAGTGTCCCATCAGCAGCCCCCTTACATCAGAGTGTCCCAACAGCAACCCCCTTACATCTGAGTGTCCCATCACCAGCCCCCTTACATCAGAGTGCCCCATCAGCAACCCCCTTACATCCGAGTGTCCCATCAGCAGCCCCCTTACATCAGAGTGTCCCATCCGCAGCCCCCTTACATCAGAGTGTCCCATCAGCAGCCCCCCTTACATCAGAGTGTCCCATCACCAGCCCCCCTTACATCAGAGTGTCCCATCACCAGCCCCTTACATCAGAGTGTCCCATCACCAGCCCCCTTACATCAGAGTGTCCCATCACCAGCCCCCTTACATCAGAGTGTCCCATCACCACCCCTTACATCAGAGTGTTCCATCACCAGCCCCCTTACATCAGAGTGTCCCATCACCAGCCCCCTTACATCAGAGTGTCCCATCACCAGCCCCCTTACATCAGAGTGTCCCATCAGCAACCCCCTTACATCAGAGTGTCCCATCAGCAGCCCCCTTACATCAGAGTGTCCCATCAGCAGCCCCCTTACATCAGAGTGTCCCATCCGCAGCCCCCTTACATCAGAGTGTCCCATATGCAGCCCCCTTACATCAGAGTGTCCCATCACCATCCCCCTTACATCAGAGTGTCCCATCAGCAGCCCCCTTACATCAGAGTGTCCCATCCGCAGCCCCCTTACATCAGAGTGTCCCATACGCAGCCCCCTTACATCAGAGTGTCCCATTAGCACCCCTTACATCAGAGTGTCCCATCAGCAGCCCCCTTACATCAGAGTGTCCCATCAGCAGCCCCCTTACATCAGAGTGTCCCATCAGCAACCCCCTTACATCAAAGTGTCCCATCAGCAGCCCCCTTACATCAGAGTATCCTATCACCAGCCCCCTTACATCAGAGTGTCCCATCAGCAGCCCCCTTACATCAGAGTGTCCCATCAGCAGCCCCCTTACATCAGAGTGTCCCAACAGCAACCGCCTTACATCCGAGTGTCCCATCACCATCCCCCTTACATCAGAGTGCCCCATCAGCAACCCCCTTACATCCGAGTGTCCCATCAGCAGCCCCCTTACATCAGAGTGTCCCATCCGCAGCCCCCTTACATCAGAGTGTCCCATCAGCAGCCCCCCTTACATCAGAGTGTCCCATCACCAGCCCCCCTTACATCAGAGTGTCCCATCACCAGCCCCTTACATCAGAGTGTCCCATCACCACCCCCTTACATCAGAGTGACCCATCACCACCCCCCTTACATCAGAGTGTCCCATCACCACCCCCTTACATCAGAGTGTCCCATCAGCAACCCCCTTACATCAGAATGTCCCATCAGCAGCCCCCTTACATCAGAGTGTCCCATCAGCAGCCCCCTTACATCAGAGTGTCCCATCAGCAGCCCCCTTACATCCGAGTGTCCCATCAGCACTCCCTTACATCAGAGTGTCCCATCACCAGCCCCCTTACATCCGAGTGTCCCATCAGCAGCCCCCTTACATCCGAGTGTCCCATCAGCAGCCCCCTTACATCAGAGTGTCCCATCACCACCCCCTTACATCAGAGTGTCCCATCAGCAACCCCCTTACATCAGAGTGTCCCATCCACAGTCCCCTTACATCAGAGTGTCCCATCAGCAACCCCCTTACATCAGAGTGTCCCATCCACAGCCCCCTTACATCAGAGTGTCCCATCAGCAGCCCCCTTACATCAGAGTGTCCCATCAGCAACCCCTTACATCAGAGTGTCCCATCAGCAGCCCCCTTACATCAGAGTGTCCCATCCGCAGCCCTCTTACATCAGAGTGTCCCATATGCAGCCCCCTTACATCAGAGTGTCCCATCACCATCCCACTTACATCAGAGTGTCCCATCAGCAGCCCCCTTACATCAGAGTGTCCCATCCGCAGCCCCCTTACATCAGAGTGTCCCATACGCAGCCCCCTTACATCAGAGTGTCCCATCAGCACCCCTTACATCAGAGTGTCCCATCAGCAGCCCCCTTACATCAGAGTGTCCCATCAGCAGCCCCCTTACATCAGAGTGTCCCATCAGCAACCCCCTTACATCAAAGTGTCCCATCAGCAGCCCCCTTACATCAGTGTCCCATTACCAGCCCCCTTACATCAGAGTGTCCCATCACCAGCCTCCTTACATCAGAGTGTCCCATCACCAGCCTCCTTACATCAGAGTGTCCCATCACCACCCCCTTACATCAGAGTGTCCCATCACCAGCCCCCTTACATCAGAGTATCCTATCACCAGCCCCCTTACATCAGAGTGTCCCATCAGCAGCCCCCTTACATCAGAGTGTCCCATCACCAGCCCCTTACATCAGAGTGTCCCAACAGCAACCCCCTTACATCCGAGTGTCCCATCACCAGCCCCCTTACATCAGAGTGTCCCATCACCAGCCCCCTTACATCAGAGTGTCCCATCACCAGCCCCCTTACATCAGAGTGCCCCATCACCAGCCCCCTTACATCCGAGTGTCCCATCAGCAGCCCCCTTACATCAGAGTGTCCCATCACCACCCCCTTACATCAGAGTGTCCCATCAGCACCCCCTTACATCAGAATGTCCCATCAGCAGCCCCCTTACATCAGAGTGTCCCATCAGCAGCCCCCTTACATCAGAGTGTCCCATCAGCAGCCCCCTTACATCCGAGTGTCCCATCAGCACTCCCTTACATCAGAGTGTCCCATCACCAGCCCCCTTACATCCGAGTGTCCCATCAGCAGCCCCCTTACATCCGAGTGTCCCATCATCACCCCCTTACATCAGAGTGTCCCATCACCACCCCCTAACATCAGAGTGTCCCATCAGCAGCCCCCTTACATCAGAGTGTCCCATCACCACCCCCTTACATCAGAGTGTCCCATCAGCAACCCCCTTACATCAGAGTGTCCCATCCACAGTCCCCTTACATCAGAGTGTCCCATCAGCAGCCCCCTTACATCAGAGTGTCCCATCAGCAGCCCCCTTACATCAGAGTGTCCCATCACCAGCCCCCTTACATCAGAGTGTCCCATCCACAGCCCCCTTACATCAGAGTGTCCCATCAGCAGCCCCCTTACATCAGAGTGTCCCATCCACAGCCCCCTTACATCAGAGTGTCCCATCAGCAGCCCCCTTACATCAGAGTGTCCCATCAGCAGCCCCCTTACATCAGAGTGGCCCATTGACCCATCAGCCCACCGGGAAACTCCCGGTAGTCCTGATGGCCAGTACATGCCTGCCCCACCCCCACACTTCCCTGTTGATTTCCCAATTTGCTCATCTACTTGTGTTCTTTATTAGGAACTCGGGATGTGTCTGAGTGGCAGGAAGGTGTAGAACTAACCCTTCACCCTCCACTTGGGTTATGTCATTGTCCTCCTTATCTTCCTCCTGTGCTCCTCCAAACCTGACCACATTTCCATCCTCATATTCATTCCCACCTTCATCCCCATCTTCAGTCTCACCCGAAGAAGAACCTGTTAATGAGGATTTAAGACATACTCAGCCTCTGCTCTACGTACCATGCACGTTGGTTGCACTTTACCAAACGTTTTCCTAATGAAGGTCTATGAACCAACCCACTAACCAAACTCTATACACTCCCTGTGGGTATTCTACAAATCTTGACAACAATATCATGAAAAAATGATGAGCAACAGTGAAAAGTCCCATAAAAAATGACTTCATGGCAGCTGCTGCAAAAATAACTCCCAATATAAGCTTTCCTAAAACCCCCCTGTAGCTTTCCTATATGTTCTTCTTAGCCTTACCTGCTCATGGTGTTGTATTTCCCTCCTCAGAACGGAGCTCTTTGTCCCCAGCAGTGGGGCCCGAGATAAAGCTGTGAAGCTCCTCATTGTGATCACGGATGGAGTGACGTATGGAGATGATAGAAGTCTTGAAGATTCAGCCAATGAAGCCAGACAAAAAGGCATAGTGTGCTTCGCCATTGGGGTAAATGTCTCAGAAGACGTGTCACATTTATATTATAGCAATCATAGTAGGGTGACCTTCACTGTCTAGTCACCTCCACCCAATACAAATCTTGGCTTTGTCTTCTTGGGGGTGTATGGGGGGTCACAGGATGGTTTCTTGTTTCTTGGGCCTTTGGTGAGATGTTCCCGTAAGGGCTCGTTTACACTTGCTTCAAAATGTGCCATTGGACACCCTTTTTTTTTACATAGTTACATAGTTAGTAAGGTTTAATAAAGACACCAGTCCATCCTGAGTGTTTACAATTGTCCCTATCCCTGTACATTGGACATTGCACACTCACATTGGTCCCTACACCCCTACACCCTCAAGGAGCCTGCATATCAAGGTCCCCATTCATATACTAGGGCCAATTTTCTATAGAAGCCAATTAACCTACCTGCATGTCTTTGGAGTGTGGGAGTAAACCGGAGTACCTGGAGGAAACCCACGCAGGCACAAGGAGAACATGCAAACTACAGGCAGGTGGTGTTATGGTTGGGATTTGAACCAGCGACCCTTTTTACTGCTAGGTGAGAGTGCTAACCACTACACCACTGTGCCGCCCCAATGGGGTTCTACTGGGCCTCTTTAAAACAAATAGAAAATCAACATACACACTTCAGCTTCATTAAAGCTTAAAAAAAGCATCACGAAGCATCAAAAACACATAAGACAAAGCATGATGAAACACTAAGCGCTTTAATGTGTGTTGAAGTTGAAACAATTGTAAACGATCCCTTAGATTTACCAGGTTAATCCAACAGCTGCCACCATTTTCAATTAAAAAGGTAAAGTAAAAGTTCCCTCTCATGTACAGAAATGTATATTGGGTCGTGTTATCTCCTTGGAAAACATGCTGCTGGGCTCAAGAAGGACTTCTAACCAAACTGGCTCTAGAATGTGCTTGTGATACTTTAATAGGGACAGTAAAGTGTGAGTTCCTTCAGTGCAGAGACTAAATATTGTTCTCTGCCATATGTCAGAGCAAAAAGCAACCCTGATACCCCCAGACTCATGTGTGGTGACTACCCCTTCAGTCCACCTGCCCTCCATCTATCCATCAGAATGCACGTGCCTCCACTGACACTTATAAGTTAGTGTTAGCCCTTGTACACACGGTCGGAGATTCCGTCGGAATGTGTCCGATCGGAGCGTTTTGTCGGATAATCCGACTGTGTGTGGTCTGCATCGGACTGTTTCCGTCGGAATATCCGTCGGACCAAATTTTCCAACTTGCCGGAAATATTTTCCGACAAACTGGTCCGATCGGACATACTCCGATCATGTGTAGAGAATTTCCGATCGGACAAAGTGCCACGCATGCTCAGATCAAATTCCTACATCAAAGCTATTGGCTACTAGCCTGAACGTAGTCCCATCTTAACGAAATAACGTCATCACGTTCTAAAAGATCGGATTTTCCGACAACAGTTTCGGACAAAATCCAACGGATTTGGTTGGCAGAATGTCCGACCGTGTGTACAAGGGCTAAGGGACCACAGATACCAGGATGCCATGGCGAGGTTCTGTGGCTTACGCATGCATTTGCAAATGTGTGCAGACTAAACCCCTGCTTTTAACGCATACTGTTAGACAGACGAGCTGGTCGGTAAGTAAGATTGGCCTTGGTTATACCGTATGGCACCTCAATGAGTCAGCCAGAACCTTCAGTAGGAAAGCCTGGAAGGGAAACAGCCCTTTTGGCTGGGAACCTCTCCTCCTGGGCAAGAACACTGCTCTCCCAGGCTCCAGACTATTTATGAACTCTCCCAGCCACCATCTGGCCACCCTCCCCCAGGGATTGGCTGGGGCTGCATAAATATTCAGGCTGCTCATATGATCCTCCCACCCACTATATTCTGGAAGCCTCCAGAAGACAGGGGAGAGCAATCAAACTTTCAGCCTATAGAGCCCAGAGGAGACCAAAGCAATCACAGGTTGCTTTGCTGGTTACAGGAATGCCACTAACTAAACTTGCCTAACCAATCCTAGCAGCCAATCTAAGGGGGCGGGTGCTACAGGAGTATATTGCCTTTGCTACCATCTTGTTGTAAGAGGTGAAGACACAAACCACCGCAAGGAAATCTCGCAGCTCACACTTTGGAGGTGATAAGCAGCTACTATTTACAACATAATCAGAGCCCACCCAGGTATAGTTGCAGGTAGCCTTCAATAGGGTATCCGATTTGGGTTTACCGATACCATGGGCTTGTGGGAAAGTTCAGGATGGATGAAATATGTAAATTACTAACATTTGGCCAAACATTTTACAGGTTCACTGCCAGAAAAAATGGAACAACCAAGATTGTGGTGCATAGCCTTTGCGGGCATGGATAGCCCCCTTTCTATAAAGGTGTGGGCTCATAGCATCCATAATGTCAATGTCTGGTGGAGCTCTTGGTGGAGAGTTGACAATTCTGTATAGGGAAAGACAATATTGTTTTTTTTTTGTTATTTGGCCATTTTTATATGTTGCCCATGGCATGCCCCCCTCCCTCATAGATGCCAGTATAATATTCCGTATTTCACCCACAGGTTGGCAGCGCCTTTGATAATCAAAGAGCACTTGGAGAATTAGAAACCATTGCATCATCCCGTGAGCGGATCCTCAGAGTCACCGACTTCTCCGCCCTCTCTCAGTTCCAGAAGACGTTGCAGGAGAAGATCTTTGCCATCGAAGGTGCCGTTCCTAGGCTTTTGTGACATAAATATATAAAAAATCATTTTTACGTGTTAGGTCTGTCTCATACATGGAGATGTTTATTTGTCTATAGCAGTGATGGGGAACCTCGGCACCCCAGATGTTTTGGAACTACATTTCCCATGATGCTCAACTACACTACAGAGGGCATGAGCATAATGGGAAATGTAGTTCCAAAACATCTGGGGTGCCAAGGTTCGCCATGACTGATCTATAGAAATGTTCAAATGAAGTAATATCAGAGGGAAGGTTCCCATCTTTTGGTGGATCTTCTACCAGTACAACACGTTCACCTGGACTACTTCCAAAAAATGTAGAAGACGCGTCACAGATTTCCTAAACAGCTTCCTCAGGACTAATGAGTGTCAGGAACATACCCCAATGTTGATGGCCACCAAGCAGCTCAGTCATCTTCATGGAATAACAATGGCGTGTGCCGATTGTCCAGGAACAGGATGGGAGGTGTGAATGTTTGTGATTAGCAAAAAAAAAAAGAAAAGATAAATGAAATTATTAGACATGTGCAAAAGGAAAAAATGTGTTTAGTTTCGTTTCGTTTTAATTCGTTAATTCATTAATTTCGTTTAGTTATATTCGTTAACTTCCTTAAATTTGTTTTTGGATTTCGTTTAGTTTTCTACCGAATTTGAAAAATCGGCCACATTCGAAAATATTTCAACCAAATTCGAAAATATTTCTACCGGATTCGAAATGATTTCAACCACATTCAAAAATATTTTGTGACCCGACTTTAGGGCCATGTATCTCGGGGTCACTTGGTGCTAGAAACTCCAAATTTGGGTATGTTGTAGTGCTAGTACTATTGTGTTTTCATACCAAATTTGGGGTTTCTAGCTATAAGTGACCCCGAGATATGTGGCCCCAAAATCGGGTCGCAAAATGTCATTCTCTGCTCTAATAACTAATAACATTTTGCGACCCGATTTTGGGGCCACATATCTCGGGGTCACTTATAGCTAGAAACCCCAAATTTGGTATGAAAACACAATAATACTAGCAATACAACATATACAAATTTGAAGTGTCTAGCACCAAGTGACCCCGAGATACATGGCCCTAAAGTCGGGTCACAAAATATTTTTGAATGTGGTTGAAATAATGTCGAATGCGATTGAAATAATTTCGAATCATGTCGAATTCATTCAAATTCATTCGTTATATTTCTTTCGTATTCGTTGTAATTTGTTATTTTTTTATTCGGACATTCGGATGCATCCGAATGTCCGAAAGATGCAAAATTCGGCCGAATTTCGATTCGTTACGAAACGAATTGCACAAGCCTAGAAATTATTCATTCAGGTCCATTCCAAGGAAAATGAAGGTCCACTCGTGTCCTGGGCTCTTGAATGAACAGATTGTGAGGTTTCTAGACCCATTCAGACCAGGAAAATCCACATATTGACTATGAAAAAAAAACAAACAGACAAATTGGATGAAATCGCCTACTTATCATAAATAAAATGTATCAAATCTAGAATAACCCTTTCATGACTAAGCCTATTTTTGGAATTTGGTGTTTACAAGTTAAAATCCATATTTTTTGCTAGAAAATTACTTGGAACCCCCAAACATTATATATATTTTTTTTAGCAGAGACTCTAGAGAATAAAACGGCGATTGTTGCAATATTTTATGTCACACGGTATTTGCGCAGCGGTGTTTTAAACTCAACTTTTTGGAAAAAGGGACACTTTCATTAATAAAAACAAAACAGTAAAATTATCCCAATTTTTTTGCGTAATGTGAAAGATAATGTTACGCCGAGTAAATAGATACCAAACATGTCACACTTTATAATTGCACGCACTCGTGGATTGGCGACAAAGTACGGTACCTAAAAATCTCAATAGGCGACGCTTTGAAAAATTTTTACGGTTACCAGGTTAGCGTTACAGAGGAGGTCTAGTGCTAGAATTATTGCTCTTGCTCTGACGATCGCGGCGATACCTCACATGTGTGATTTGAACACCGTTTACATACGCGGGCACGACTTCCGTATGCGTTTTCTTTGCTTCGCGAGCTCGCGGGGACGGCGGGCGCTTTAAAATTTTTTATTTTTTTATTTATTTTACTTATTTTAAAATGACTAAATTGTTTAAAAAAATAAAATAAAAATTAATCACTTTTATTGCTGTCACAAGGAATGTAAACATCCCTTGTGACAGTAATAGGTGGTGACAGGTACTCTTTATGGAGGGATCGGGGGTCTAAAAGACCCCCCACCCCTCCTTTACACTTCAATGTATTCAGATCGCCGAAAACGGCGATTCTGAATACCGGATATCTTTTTAAAACCGGCGCCATTGGCAGCCGAGTAAACGGGAAGTGACTTCGCTTCCGTGTTTACGATGAGGAGACTGGAACGAAGCCGATTACGGCGTCATTCCAGTTCCTCCCCAGCAGCCGGAGGCGTCGGATCAGAAATCGGTGCTCCCGATCGAGCGGGAGCACCGGTAACAGCGGCGAGAGGCGGCGGGAGGGGGGACGTCCCCTCCCGCATAACAGCCGAGCGGCTTTTAGCCGCATCGGTTGTTATGCCTGGATAGCCAATCGCCTGCTGCAAAAAACGGTACCGGGATGATGCCTGCAGGTGCGGGCATCATCCCGGTATACCCCCCGGAAGCCGAGTACGCACATCTGCGTACGCTTGGCGAGAAAGGGTTAAAATACATTTACTATACTCTTGAAGAGCCTTAATTTGTCGCCCACCCTCCATGGTCGGTGCCGGGGCTGTGGGTAGCCGGGGGAAACTACATCCTGTTTCAGGGAACACTTCCCCTTTCTCAATGGAAATTGCCTATGGAGCATGCATACAGGTCCTGGTGCAGGAAACCACTGGCAGCGTGGGTGGCACACGGCAAAGGGAAATAGAAAGCTACACCCAAAAGAAACGACTCCAGTAGAAATAAAGGAATCTCTTGATGCTAATTAGTAGAACACAACACCTAACATGACATTTGTAAGGACTTAGGCCCCCCCTAAATGCGTATCCGTAACCTCCCACCCATGACAGACACCCGCCTCCAAAACCTGATCCCCACCTTTAATAAACCACGGACAAGGTATGGAGTAAATGGCCAACTGGCCTTAATTTATTAACAAAAATATATATAGTTTAATAAAATACCATAAATAACTTTCACTTGTAAACATTCCCAGCCTTTAAACGGGTCATGGGTACCGGCATAACAACACACTGGTCACTGCGAATGACTTCCCACTTTTGACCTCCTGACCTCCAGACGGAATCCCCTGTCTCGGAGGCTATACCCAAACCATCGCGGTGACCTACCCCTTTTAACCCTTCCAGGTTAACAACTCTTAACTCGAAAGTACATTAACCACCCCCATCCCATGGATGGGTACAACAGTCTTTTCTACCTGAAAACCTCCCCTTTCCTACTCAAAAATCCCCAAGTGCCGCCTGTGACCCCACCCCTATAACCCCCAACCTAACACACTCAACATAAACCAGGGAGGGTGGGTGGGAATCGCTTCCTCCTCCGCTCTCCGGGTGAAAGCATGGTACGCCGATATCGCGTACCATGCCGTAGCTCCGCCCCTCAGCTCCGCCTGACCCCTCCTCTTAAAGCAGCCCCGGGGCTGCTAGTTAAAACGGCGACAGGGCTGTCCTGCACCTGTCATGCCGTCCCTCCGCTGACCCCGCTGTATGGCTGCAGGACTCTCTATAAGCAGAGAACTCTATAGATCAGTGATGGCGAACCTTGGCACCCCAGATGTTTTGGAACTACATTTCCCATGATGCTCCTACACTCTGAAGTGTATTTGAGCATCATGAAAATTCATGGGAAATGTAGTTTCTAAACATCTGGAGTGCCGAGGTTCGCCATCACTGCTATAGATAGACAAGCTGGACAAATACTTGTTTTATTCTATGTTGTATGTGAAGACTTCTTTGCTCCTATTTGTGATTGTTCTGCCCCAATTGGGTCATACAAAGGTGACAGTTGAAGAGGTTGAACCCGGGAACTTATTTTTTTATTTTTTTGTTACAGAATTGCAAACCTCAGCCATCTTATTTGTTTTAAGCTGAGATGACATGGGAAGAATGTGTGTACTGTGCTCAGCCAAGTTATTGGCCCATCAGAGAACCCTATCTATGGTTGTACAATTGGTCTGCCATGGTTAGATGGACTCGTAGAAGATAACAGATGGATCAGAGTTGAATGAAATCCTCCACATTCACCAGATTCTTCTAGCTCTGTTTCACTGATTACACTTCTAGTACGCAGATTACTTGGGGTGGAGCACACACGTTACATACCAGATGAGGATGGGGCTTTGGGGTGGCTGCTGACCCTTCCTCCCAGGAGTTGACCAATTTTTCGGGAAGGCAATGTATCTTTACCAATCTCTCTTTTCTACAGGAACGCAGTCACAGGACGCAACTTCCTTCCAGATGGAGATGTCTCAGGAGGGGTTCAGCGCTGTCCTAACAGAGGTCATTCATATTTATTATAAGAAGAATTTATACAACCATCAGCGTTATTACTATTATTACTATTATTACCTAGAGGCGATTCAGTTCGCATTGTGCGCTATATAAGTATTTCATTCATTCATTATTATTACTATTATTACTGTCGCTGATTTTTTATCAATATTGTTACTACTGCCCTATATTATTATTGAAGCCATTATTTATTTTTATTTTTTTCCATAACAAGTTTTTATTGTAAAGAAGAGGGATTACATGCGTTGGTACAGACATTTTACATATGAACAGTACAGTTGTCTGCCAATGTAATTTACTTACTTACTTACTTAGGCTAGGTTCACACTATTGCGATGCGGGAACGCCGCGAATCCGCGGCGTTTTCCCGCATCGCTCACCTCCCGCCGGCAGTTCACACTGCCCTATGCGGACGGCTGGGGGTGTCAATGTTATGTTAATGACACCCCCAGATCCGTCGGCATATCGCAGTGCGATCTGCCGACTCGCACAGGAATCGGATCGCATGGTGTGAACCCCCATGCGATCCGATTCCGTTGCGGACCCAAAAAAGGGTCCTGTGCGAGTTTGCTGCGGGAGCGCTGCGAGTTCAGCCATACTATCTGTATGGCTGAACTCGCAGTGCTACGGAGATCGGATGTGATTTGCTGTGCGAATCACATCCGGATCTCCCCCCGCAGCAGTGTGAACCCAGCCTTAAAGACGATATTCTTCGGTAGGTCATTCACGTATGAGTATTCTTGTGAGAGGTCTACCCTACCCGAGTCCGTTGGCTAGCCCTGTTTGTAAATAAGTCCCCGGGTGTATCTATTGTTAGGTGGGGATGATGGGCTCATGTGTGTCAGCCCTTGTACTCACGGTCGGAGATTCCATCGGAATGTTTCCTATCGGACCGTTTTGTCGGATATTCCGACTGTGTGTGGTCTCCATCGGACTGTTTCCGTCGGAATATCCGTCGGACCAAGTTTTCCAACTTGCCGGAAATATTTTCCGACAAAATGCTCCTATCGGACATACTCCGATCATGTGTAGCCTACTCCGATTATGTGTAGAGAATTCCGATCGGACAAAGTGCCACGCATGCTCAGATCAAATTCCTACACCAAAGCTATTGGCTACTAGCCTGAACGTAGTCCCATCGTAACGAAATAACGTCATCACGTTATGTGCAATCGGATTTTCCGACAACTTTGTCCGACCGTGTGTATGCAACATCACTTCCGGACCTCTTCCGGAATTAATCCGTCGGAGTAACTCCGACGGATTTGGTTGTCGGAATCTCCGACCGTGTGTACAAGGGCTAAGTCTGGGTACTACTCCTCAGGTGTGTATTGCGTCATGTCGCCCATGAGGTAGGGTGAGGTCTCGCCTGGAAGCTAGGGCTGCAACTAACGATTAATTTCATAATCGATTAGTTGACCGATTATTGTTTTGATTAATCGATTAATCAGTTAATAACCTTAAAAAAAAGTGTGGTGTATAATTTAGTTAATATGTAAAGTTTAAAAAAAAAAGGCAATTTATTCTTAAATATCTCTATATGCAGTGGTAAATATAAATAACTATATGGTTAGGGAGCAAAATATCTAATCCACTCTGAGAATAACAGACAGAAGAGATATACTGTATATATTAGAGGGGATATATACTGTATATACTATTAGAGATATACTGTATATACTATTAGAGGATATATACTGTATATACTATTAGAGGAGAGAGATACTGTAGATACTATTAAAGGAGAGATATACTGCATATACTATTAGAGGAGATATACTGTATAAACTATTAGAGGAGATATACTGTATAAACTATTATGAGAGATATACTGTATATACCATTAGAAGAGATATACTGTATATATCATTAGAAGAGATATACTTTATATAATATTAGATGAGAGATATACTGTATATAATATTAGAGGAGAGATATAGTGTTTATACTATTAGAGTGTATATATACTATTAGAGGAGATATATACTTTTAAAGGGTCAATCTGGTAAATATCATCAGACTCATTAACTCTAACCCCATTTTGTTACTGGCCGATTAATTGATTATGAAAATAGTAATCGATTAATTTCATAATCGATTAGTTGACGATTAATCGATTAGTTGTTTCAGCCCTACTGGAAGCACTTCTTCCATCTGACTTGGGACGCCCGAGTCACGGAGGTTTGAGGTCACCTGGGATTTTGGTGGTCTAGTAAGTGAGTAGGAATGTCTGTGTCAGGATAGAGAATGGTATGTTTGCGTCGGGATTGAGTCGTCTAGTGGGTAAAAGGAGAGGGGGGGAGGTGGGAAGAAGGGGGGAAGTGAGAGAGGGGGAAAGGGAAGGGAGAAAAAAGTGGGGGGGGATCTCCTCTCGGGTCCCCACCGCACACAAGGGATGGGTTGAGGTAATGGGTTGAGGTAATGGATGGGTTGAGGTAATGGGTTGAGGTAAGGGAAGGGTTGAGGTAAGCCTATCCCCTAAGGGATGGGTTGAGGTAATGGGTTGAGGTAAGGGATGGGTTGAGGTAATGGGTTGAGGTAATGGATGGGTTGAGGTAATGGATGGGTTGAGGTAATGGGTTGAGGTAAGGGATGGGTTGAGGTAAGCCTATCCCCTAAGGGATGGGTTGAGGTAATGGGTTGAGGTAATGGGTTGAGGTAAGGGATGGGTTGAGGTAAGCCTATCCCCTAAGGGATGGGTTGAGGTAATGGGTTGAGGTAATGGGTTGAGGTAATGGGTTGAGGTAAGGGATGGGTTGAGGTAAGCGGTTGAGGTAAGCGGTTGAGGTAAGCCTATCCCCTAAGGGATGGGTTGAGGTAAGCGGTTGAGGTAAGGGATGGGTTGAGGTAATGGGTTGAGGCAAGGTATGGGTTGAGGTAATGGGTTGAGGTAATGGATGGGTTGAGGTAATGGATGGGTTGAGGTAAGCCTATCCCCTAAGGGATGGGTTGAGGTAAGCGGTTGAGGTAAGGGATGGGTTGAGGTAATGGGTTGAGGTAAGGGATGGGTTGAGGTAATGGATGGGTTGAGGTAATGGGTTGAGGTAATAGATGGGTTGAGGTAAGCCTATCCCCTAAGGGATGGGTTGAGGTAAGTGGTTGAGGTAAGGGATGGGTTGAGGTAATGGGTTGAGGTAAGGGATGGGTTGAGGTAAGCCTATCCCCTAAGGGATGGGTTGAGGTAATGGGTTGAGGTAAGGGATGGGTTGAGGTAATGGGTTGAGGTAAGGGAGGGGTTGAGGTAAGCGGTTGAGGTAAGGGATGGGTTGAGGTAATTGGTTGAGGTAAGGGATGGTTTGAGGTAAGCGGTTGAGGTAAGCGGTTGAGGTAAGCCTATCCCCTAAGGGATGGGTTGAGGTAAGCGGTTGAGGTAAGGGATGGGTTGAGGTAATGGGTTGAGGTAAGGTATGGGTTGAGGTAATGGGTTGAGGTAATGGATGGGTTGAGGTAATGGGTTGAGGTAATGGATGGGTTGAGGTAAGCCTATCCCCTAAGGGATGGGTTGAGGTAAGCGGTTGAGGTAAGGGATGGGTTGAGGTAATGGGTTGAGGTAAGGGATGGGTTGAGTTAATGGGTTGAGGTAATGGATGGGTTGAGGTAATGGGTTGAGGTAATGGATGGGTTGAGGTAAGCCTATCCCCTAAGGGATGGGTTGAGGTAAGTGGTTGAGGTAAGGGATGGGTTGAGGTAATGGGTTGAGGTAAGCCTATCCCCTAAGGGATGGGTTGAGGTAATGGGTTGAGTTAAGGGATGGGTTGAGGTAATGGGTTGAGGTAAGCGGTTGAGGTAAGGGATGGGTTGAGGTAATGGGTTGAGGTAAGGGAGGGGTTGAGGTAAGCGATTGAGGTAAGCCAATATGTCTTCATACTAAGCAATGAGGGAAGCCGTTATTACAATAACCTAAAACCTAATGCTACGTCAAACTTTTCTAAACCTACTAAGTACTCCAATGCTGATGCTAACTTCAGTAATAATACAGTATTTCTAATTAACTAAAGACTTTATATCACTGTTTTTGCCCAGATGGTATAATGATAAAATGATTAGGTTCCCCCAAAGGCACCACAAGCTGAAGGTCATCCATTGGAATAGTAGAAAAAATAGATTTTTAGAAATGCACTAAAGCTATGTACATACGATCGGATTTTCCGGCAACAAAACCGTGGATTTTTTTTCCGAAGGATGTTGGCTCAAACTCGTCTTGCATACACACGGGTCACACAAATGTTGTCGGAAATTCCAAACGTCAAGAACGCGGCGACTTACAAGATGTACGATGAGAAAAATGAAGATCAATAGCCAGTGCGGCTCCTTCTGCTTGATTCTGAGCAATGCGTGGACTTTTGTGCGTCGGAATTGTGTACACACACTCGGAATTTCCGACAACAAGTCTTGTTGTCGGAAAATTCGAGAACCTGCTCTCAAACATTTGTTGGTGGAAATTCCGCCAACAAATGTTCTATGGAGCATTTACATGGTCGGCCTTTCCGACAACAAGCTCCGATCCAACATTTGTTGTCGTAAAATCCTATCTTGTGTACAGCCCATAGATCAAATGAATGAAAAGATATGAGAAATTATAACTAGAACAAGTTTCATGTCTTGACGTCTTTCTATTTGGCCTGTTTGGAACCACCATAATATACGACTAGGCCTGGATGATGAGGGGACCTCATTTAATACATTTTACTCC
This sequence comes from Lithobates pipiens, assembly GCF_037356315.1. Lineage (NCBI taxonomy): Eukaryota > Metazoa > Chordata > Amphibia > Anura > Ranidae > Lithobates > Lithobates pipiens. Next base: position 2,106,545 of record NW_027507784.1, on the reverse strand, counting down.
ATTCCCGCATCAAGTTATGGAGTACCGAACATCGGGATGTGAAATAAGCACACTCTAGTAGAGTGGTTTTATCACTCAGAAGCCCAATGGTGGGTCTCCATTAATGGTAAGACCTTTTTTGTGGTGAGGCCCTAATCATGGACCTCCTTTAATGGCGGGCCTTCTTTAATAAGAAGTTGTACTTGTTGCTCTTTTAATAAATCTGCTTTGGTTTCAGCTCTGGAGGTGACGTGTATCTGATTAGGTCAGTTAACCTTTGTCTTGTCCTCCTCAGGATGGGCCCATCCTCGGGGCAGTAGGTGCTTTTGGTTGGTCGGGAGGGATATCGGTTTACACCACCGGACAGCAGAATGGTGCCTTCATAAACAATACAAAGGATCAGGCGGACATGAAGGACTCTTATATGGGTGAGAAGACAGATTATCTCCTCCAGCATAAAGCAGTCATTGTTGGGCAGAAAATTGCTGAAAAAGTACTGAAATTATTTTTATTTTTTCATTTGCACTAATATTATTTAAAATAAGGTCTTCTCCGTTGGGGATATTGGGCCTCTCTTAATGACGGGCCTGGGAACTCACCTCTGGATTCCCATCACCCATCCCTGTGCTGGTAATACCTGTAGACAGGGGCGTAACTATAGGGGGTGCAGCAGTTGCGACTGCAACTGGGCCCTGTGATGCAGGGGGCCCATGCAGCCCCCTCTACATATGACCGGCAGCAGCATAGGCAGCTAGGGGTACTAGTGCACCATGCACACGGTGGTGGAGGTGGAGGGTGACTAGCAGAGCTCCATGCTCGACTATCGCACTGGCTGCTCTTTAGTTGTGTCCTCGGCCGGCTCCTCAGAGTACCCCTCATCCTGCTCCATGCATTGCCGCTCAGTCCGATGTCTGTTCTCCCCAGCCAGATGGGGCACCTAAAAATAAAAAAAAAATAATAATAATAAAAAAGAAAACTACTGATGCCAGTGGTGGAACTACAGGGCTCACAAAGGTCATACCTGTGACCACGCCATGGAGTTCCACCGCCGGACTCGGAGGGAAGGGCCCTGGCTGGGGTTCAGGGGGGCCCTTCATGGTTTCTTGCATCGGGGGCCCTGAAGGTTCTAGTTACGCCACTGCCTGTAGAGTAGTGGAGGAGGGGGACACACATTTCATGAGGGAGTTTAACACTTGTTCTGGATTGTAGCTTCTCCTATTTGTATGGAAAATCAAGAAAAGCAATCTATTGGAAATATTTTAGTGCTTTCAGAAGTTCCTGAAAATGCAACTTTAATTACTAGCAGATGTTGTACCATTGTATTTGTGCACATATAACATTAGTGAATCTATGTAGGTTATGCTATACAGGAGGTGACAAAGGACCTCATAGCAGTCGGGGCCCCAAGATACCAACATACCGGGAGGGTCCTGATCTACAAAAGAAGAAACAGCCTATGGAGGCAAGTGGCCACAGCCAATGGAGAGCAGGTGAGTCACGGATTGTCAGAAGATAAGTGGGAATTGTAATGGAAGTATGGACCTCATTCATCATTGCATGTGGATGGAGAACTGTCTGTGCTGTTCAATGCAACCGATTAGTCTCCAGTGTTGTAAATTGGGTGTCTATGGTCAAAATCCAAAAACTAAAAATTCAACCCATAGAAATTCATGAGGAGAGGTAACTGGTGAGAAGAGAAGGAAGGTGGGGTGAAATGCTTGACAGACCTCCATGCAGACCACAGCCTGTGTTATGTATATTATACAGCCACCCTCATCATATAGAATTATACGGAATATTCAGAAGTACACACAGTTGTTATGGTGGTGCACAGGAGCACACCGGAGGCACAGGGACACCATTGCTAGGAGTCATTAGATGACACAAGGTGAACTTAGGGACATGGGGTCAGACAGGGTACACTTGGAATCAATAGAAGTCTTATGCCGCGTACACACACAAATCGGAATTTCGGCCAGCAAAATACCTATGAGAGCTTTTTATCGGAAAATGCGACCGTGTGTATACTCCATCGGAATTCAGCTGGCCGAATTCCCACCAGCAAAAATTTGAGAGCATGTTCTCAATTTTCCAGAAGGAAAAACTTTCTATCGGAAATTCCAATCGTGTGTATGCAATTTCTGACACGCAAAAACTCACGCATGCTCAGATTCAACTACGAGACGGAAGCCATTGGCTACTGGGTATTGAACTTCCGTTTTCTAGTCCTGTCGTATGTGTTGTACGTCACCGCGTTCTTGACGGTCGGAATTTGGTGTGACCGTGTGTAGGCAAGACAGCTTGAGCGGAATTCCGTCAGGGAAAACCATCAGACATTTTTCCAACCATATTTCCGATCTTGTGTACGCGGCATAAAGGTGCACAGGGCAGAGGGGGCTAAGAAGTTTTTCTCTACTGGGTCCTCTCTGGCATTTTTATTTTAATGGGTCTTTTCAAGAGGTTTTACTCTTCTGGGTCCTCTCAGGAGGTTTTACTCTTCTTGGTTCTCTCAGGAGGTTTTATTCTTCTGGGTCCTCTCAGGAGGTATTACTCTTCTGGGTCCTCTCAGGAGGTTTCACTCTTCTGGGTCCTCTCAGGAGGTTTCACTCTTCTGGGTCCTCTCAGGAGGTTTCACTCTTCTGGGTCTTCTCAGGAGGTTTCACTCTTCTGGGTCCTCTCAGGAGGTTTTATTCTTCTGGGTCCTCTCAGGAGGTTTTACTCTTCTTGGTTCTCTCAGGAGGTTTTATTCTTCTGGGTCCTCTCAGGAGGTATTACTCTTCTGGGTCCTCTCAGGAGGTTTCACTCTTCTGGGTCCTCTCAGGAGGTTTCACTCTTCTGGGTCCTCTCAGGAGGTTTCACTCTTCTGGGTCCTCTCAGGAGGTTTCACTCTTCTGGGTCCTCTCAGGAGGTTTCACTCTTCTGGGTCCTCTCAGGAGGTTTTATTCTTCTGGGTCCTCTCGGGAGGTTTCACTCTTCTGGGTCCTCTCAGGAGGATTTACTCTTCTGGGTCCTCTCAGGAGGTTTCACTCTTCTGGGTCCTCTCAGGAGGTTTCACTCTTCTGGGTCCTCTCAGGAGGTTTCACTCTTCTGGGTCCTCTCAGGAGGTTTCACTCTTCTGGGTCCTCTCAGGAGGTTTCACTCTTCTGGGTCCTCTCAGGAGGTTTCACTCTTCTGGGTCCTCTCAGGAGGTTTCACTCTTCTGGGTCCTCTCAGGAGGTTTTATTCTTCTGGGTCCTCTCGGGAGGTTTCACTCTTCTGGGTCCTCTCAGGAGGATTTACTCTTCTGGGTCCTCTCAGGAGGTTTCACTCTTCTGGGTCCTCTCAGGAGGTTTCACTCTTCTGGGCCCTCTCAGGAGGTTTCACTCTTCTGGGCCCTCTCAGGAGGTTTTACTCTTCTGGGCCCTCTCAGGAAAAGAACACCAATAAAGAAAGACTTCCATTTATCCTCATATCTCACGTCCTCTTCCTTAATGGTCACCAGCTGATGTCTCCAGAAGACAGACAAAGTATAAGGTTGGGGATGTACTTTTTGAAACGATGTCCCTGTCATTGGAGGGTTATACAGACTCATGAACTTCATCCAAATGTCTATTCTTCTCTCATTGTGTTTCCCATTTTTCCCCCAGATCGGGTCATACTTCGGCTCAGTTCTAAGTGTTCTCAATTCAAGTCCACCTGTTCTTGTGGTTGGGGCTCCAACGTATTACTCTCCGGAAGTGCCAAGCGGACGGGTGTACCTGTGTCCCGTCCCCACCCAGGTGAGGACACAAAGAATGTTAAGGAGATAAATGAATCAAACTTGATGGAACCAGTGAGAACTGGCGGGAGGCGGGAGGGGGGAGGTGGAAGGCGGGAGGCGGGAGGGGGGAGGTGGAAGGCGGGAGGCGGGAGGCGGGGGGGCGTGGGGTTCAAAGGTTTTGAGAACTCTTGTTGTAGTTGTAGAATCGTACAGGTGATAGGACTGAATGGTGACAATCACCAGCAGTTATGTGTCTGGAAAGGTTAGAACCCCTGGAAGCCTTTTATTGATGTCTGTTTCCAATTTGGGGAGGTTCCCTCTATATTTTTCCTGGGAACCATTGTCACTGAAACTAAATGTGAGGGAAAGTCAAAAATTTGGAGTGGTCATCAGAACAGGAAGAGATGGGAAATCATCCAGTAGAGACACATGTCCTAGTGACAACTGATTAAGATGGGGCTTTTCTAACTTTGTAGAGATTTCATTTCAGTTGCATCTACAGGACAGAAAGTGAAGGGAAATTTTCACCAATGGCACCAAAATGAACCATTCCTTACTACAGTATATATCAACAAAAAAATGTTGCTTTAGTTATTGTTTAATGAGTGCTAAAATTCTAAAAGTTGGATATCTGTACCCCTCTTCTTCCCAGTTTCACCTTCCTGGCTCCGGTTCTGTCTGATAGTTTTCCTATCTAATAACAATATATAACAGTTCCATTGTCTTTGGATTCAGGTCAGGAGCCCTCAAACTATCTCTTGCCCGGAAACCCTCCAGGGTGACCCCAGCCAAACCGTGGGGCAATTCGGCTCTGCCATCTCCGTTCTACCTGACCTGACAGGAGATAAGCTGCCAGACCTGGCTGTTGGCGCCCCGTATGAGGACAATTATCAGGGAGCCATCTACATCTTCCCAGGTCAGGAGAAGAGCTTCCGAACATCATATATACAGGTAAAGTCTTGTGACCTCTGCAGTCTACTGTCCCTGTTTCTGGGTAAGCTACGTGGGCTAAAGCCACTGTTTCTGGGTGTCATCCATCACCTAATGTCCCTCTTGCTGGATGTCCTATATGATCAAATGTACCTGTCACTGAGTGTTCTACGTGACCTACTATCCCTCTTGATGGGTGTCCTACAAGACCTGATGTCCCTGTGGAAGGGGGCCCTACATAATCTAATGTCCCTGTCACTGGGTGTCCTGTATGAACTAATGACCCTCTTGTTGGGTTTTTTCTACATTGCCTAATGCCCCAGTAACTGTGTGCCCTACAAGACCTGATGTCCCTGTCTACGGGGGGTCTCCATGGTTCAATACTAATACTGCCAAGTGATTTACATAGCCTAATGGTAATGTCCTTGATGTTGGCATGCTTCATTGTCTGATGTCCCTGTCATTGGGGGGTTTTACATGATAAATGTCCATTCTGCTGGGGATCCGACGTGGTTTAATGTTCATGTCCCTGTGTGTCCTACATGACCCAATACTGTATCTATATTGCTGCGTGTCCTATAACGTCTGATGTCCCAGTCACTAGGTGTCCTACATGACCTAATGAATGTCCTTGTCACTGAGTGTCCGATATGACCCAATGTTGCTGTCCTTGGGTGTCCTACATCAGTGGTTCTCAGCCTTGTCCTCAAGTACCCCAACAGGCCATGTTTTGGGAATTTCTCTCAGATAAAATAGCTGTCCAAAATATCAAACCATTGACTTGATTTAAAGCACCCGTGCAAGATAAAGGAAATGCTGCAAATATGGCCCGTTGGGGGTACTTGAGGACAGGGCAGGGACCCACTGTCCTCCATGACCCAATGTTGCTGCCATTGGGTGTCTCTGTCACTATTTCATTTAATATCTAATACTATATTGTCTATGCGCCCTGTCAGTGGGTGTTATACATAGTAGATGTCCATGCTGCTGAGTATCCTTCTTCAGCCCCAATGGACTTCTTTCTGGGTACTTTACATGGTCTAATGTTCTTGTCACTGTGTGTCCAGCATAGCCGGATGCACCTGTTTTTGGTTGTCCTACATGGTCCAATGTTCCTTTTGTTGTTTGCTCTCATGTCCCACTTACTAGGAGTCATATTTGGTTAAATGCACATTTCACTATGTGTCCTACGTGGCCTGTAGCTGTGTGTTCTACAAGTCCAATGTTCCCTTTACTGTTTCCTCTACATGGTCTAATGTTCCTGTCATCAACCACCGCAATACCGGGCACTTACACCCCCATCCTGCCCAATCCAATTTTCAGCTTTCAGCGGTGTCGCTGTTTAAATGACAATTGCGCGGTCGTGGTACACTGTACCCAAACAGTATTTTAATCATTTTATTCCCATGAATAAAGCTTTCTTTTGGTGGTATTTGATCAGCTCTGCGTTTTGTATTTTTTGCTTAACAAATAAAAAAACATACCTAAAATTCGGATAAAAAATGTTTTCCTTTTGTTTCTGTTATAAAATTTTGTGAATAAGTAAGTTTACTCCTTCACTGACGGGCACTGATAAGGTGGCACCAATGAGGTGGCACTAATGGGCAGTGACGATGGGCACTGATAGGCGGCACTAATGGCCACTGGTAGGTGGTACTGATGGGGGACACTGATATGCACCACTGATGTGAACTGATAGGTGACACTGATGCGCATTCATGGGTGGCACCGGTGGGCACTGATAGGTGACACTGGGCACTGAAAGGCTGCACTGATGGGTACTTATGGGTGGCACTGATAGGCAGAACTGATGGGCACTGATAGGCGGCTTCGCTGGGTACTGATACGTGGCACTGATAGATGGCATTGATAGAAATCACTGATGGCACTGGCAGGCATTGGGGATTGGCACTGATTGGCAGCTGCCTGGGCACTGATTGGCATTTCCCTGGTGGTCTAGGGTGGCATACCTGGTGGTTCAGGGTGGTGCCAATCCCTGGTGGTCCTGGCAGCATCCTGGTGGTCCTGAGTGGGCATCTGAGGGGGGATGTGCTGATAAACAATCAGCACAGACCCCCCCCCCCCCCGTCAGGAGAGCACCCAATCGGCTCTCCTCTACGTGCACCTGTCAGACGCGAGTGAGGAAAAGCTGGTCAGCGGCTCTTCCTGTTTACATTGTGATCAGCCGTGATTGGACACAGCTGATCACATGGTAAAGAACCCCTGTCAGAGCCTCTTTACCGAGATCGGTATAGCGGTGTGTCTGACGGACACACTGCACCACCAATCGCGGCGATGCGTGTCCCCACAGGCGAGCGAGAGCGGCCGTTCTGGGAGGCCCTCATATGACGTCCACCCAGAACGAGAGCCGCGCCGCCCCGGCGTCATTTGACAGCCGGTGGGTGGCAATCGGTTAAAGTAATACAGTATATCATCTATTGTCCCCGTTGACGGGTATTATACATTATAGATGCCAATACTGCTGGGTGTCCCGCATGGATTTGTTTCCCTTTTGCTGGATTTATTATTATACCCTTCTTTAGATTGCAGTAAATTCTCACCCTTCATATTCTAAAAATTGTAGCAGGATGCATTGGCAGAATTTTCTGGATTCATTTCACCTTAGTCAAATTGTAACAAAAAATTCAGAGCTGCCTTGAAATAGGCAAAGATCAGAAACCAGGTAATAAGAAAAACGTGGCCAAGAAGGTTTATTTATCCGAGTGCTGCTTTGGAAATGTGGTGGTTTTTTCATCACCGCAAACCATCGGTAACAAGGTTCTGATGTATTTTCCACTTCTAACTCACCAAAATCTATAATGGACGTCATTGTTGCAGGTTGCTTTATTTTCCTTTGCCCCCCCCCCCCTCCCCCCATCTCTTCCTGATTTCTCTTTCTGTGTCTTCCTTCCACAGAGGGTCACTGGAAGCCTGGTCAGCAGCGGCATAAAGTTTTTCGGGAGGTCGTTAAGCGGGAATGTGGACATGACGGGGGATGGAATTCCAGATGTCACCATCGGGGGTGAAGGCCGAGTTCTTATATTGAAGTAAGAAGGGATTATACTGAGGGCCCCTCACACCAGGTATATTGGGACTGGGTTGGGTACCCTTGCCCAACATCGTCCTCACACAATACATGGCCTACATGGCTTAGAACCCCTATCATGGCAGGTCACACCACTGCACTGAAAACTAAGTGGTATGATGGAATCCACCACATCGCACTGTGGCCAACAGAACTCAATGACATGTCTCTTTGTAATATTTCAGTAAAATTTGCTCAAGATCAGAACATTAGTACTTGTTCTCCCTTTGCACACCAGTGGCTGTCTTCTTTGGAGAAAAGCGAGCTTAGGGGGTTCCTTAGAGTTACCATGATGACCCATGATGACTAGCTAACTTGTGGGTAGGTGCAATGTGGTGCGTGAAGTGATGGAACAGAGTCCGGTTGTAGAAAGAACTTGTATTGAAGAAAAAGGCTCAACTGAATAGACAACCCAGCCGGAGGGCATCACGCCAAGGAGCATTCAGATGCTCCGACAGGGTCTGTCTCAGGGAGTGGAATGTGGTTTAGCAGAAGGAAGGAGTATCCCTAGCCTGTTCCCAGTCATCAGAAACCTCTGCCTACCGCTAGGCACTTTCCCTGACAGACGGGGGATCTGCCCCTAACCTGCCTACTCTCAAGAATGCCAGGAGCCAGGGTCTTAAATAGACTCTGCTACAACTAAGATGTTCACCAGAGTCACATGACCAATCCAGCATCTAATCAGATTGTTGCCCCAGTGACTCAGGAAACCATAGAGGAACCATATGTAAATATAAACAACAGAGGGGGAGATTTGGGACTTTAAATTAAGTACAGTTGAGAACCTCCATCCCGGTAATTAATACGCATATAAAAAGAGAAGTTTGGGACTTTAAATGAAGCACTTGGATAGTAAACGACAAAGATATTTCATTGGACCATATTAATTTATTTAATTGAATGTTCAAAGGAACTACTCATTATAAATAAGTCCAATTGATGATATATATAAATAACGATACAGAAAAAACATAGTATATGACATAATGTATAGTATCCACATGTAATCATACATAACAGTAATAGATAGGTTAGTTAAGTAATATGGCAGAATAGTGCCCATGACAGCATGTCCGACATCGACACATGTATGCACATGATAGAAAAGCATCCCATAAATATAAACAAAGTTAAATTTGTAATAAATGGTCAAGGACTTCTAAATAAGTAATTAGGAACTTATGAATGTGGTTCCGTATACAGGTATAGCCCGAGCATCAAAATACAAAGCTCGACGCGTTTCGTGGGTATCTCCCCACTCATCAGGAGCAGATGCTACCACAGAGTTTCTATAAAAAATAAAATAAAATAAAAATGATACAAATAATATACTGACCAATAAATTAAGATAGTAAGTACATAAAACTATGTTATGGATAGATAGTTTGGTTAGGGCAGACTCACCAGTCCAGGCGTCAAATGCAACGCACAGCGGTGGGCGCCGGGCGGGCCAGGGACAAAACTCACTATGCGGGCACTGAGGCGGCAAATAAATGGATACGATATCTGGCACAGAAGAAGTGTATCAGCATGAGAAAGTGTGCTGAAATGGTGTTAATACTAAGAAAAGTAAAAGTGAAAAAGAAATCAGTCCACAGCAAACTTCACAAGATGATGCACACAGAGCAGAGTGATAATGAGTAGTGGCTATGCAAAAATGGCTGACATATTAAGAACAGAAAAAGTATGGGAGGGTTGGAAAGGATGTGTGTGTGGGAGTGTGAGTGCATGGGATATGGTAAATGTGAGAATGAAGAGTAAGGTAAGTGTAGGTGATAATAAACAATGAGGGGTAATTAATTAGCGATAAGCAAAGGATATGTCAGTGAGGATAGAAAGAAAGAAAGAAAAATGAATGAGAAGAGTAGACAAGTATGTACCATGATAACGATCCTGGAACAACAGCCGGCTGACCAGACAACTGGTGTGTTCAGGCCCCATGCAGAGAATGGCCTGACAAGCAGCCATCCCCGGTTACTTAACTAACCTATCTATTACTGTTATGTATGATTACATGTGGATACTATACATTATGTCATATACTATGTTTTTTCTGTATCGTTATTTATATATATCATCAATTGGACTTATTTATAATGAGTAGTTCCTTTGAACATTCAATTAAATAAATGAATATGGTCCAATGAAATATCTTTGTCGTTTACTTGACCCGTGTAGCCCAGATGTACACTCTGCTGAAATAGCCCCTTCACTCCTACCCCTTTTCCCTTAATAATAGACCACACAGTTCTCGTGGAGTAAACTGGCCACAACAGCCTTTATTAAACCAACCAAAATAAAACTCCAAATTACTTTAATAATAAATAACATTAAATAACATATAACCAAGAAACAACATGTTTTACCAGATTGATTGGTCAGTGACGGAGCTAAACTCCTTCTTACCATATACCTATAAATATATATATTCATATATATCTATATACACCCAGGGGGCACTGCGGGACTTTTTCATAACCTCATAGGCCTCCAGCTGTACCGCTCGGAGACAACCACCGTTCCCGCAGTGCAACAACACCAGTATTCATCAAAACTTTTGATGTACCCACCGGAGGGGCCATCTACCGACGAGCCCCCCACCCACTTTTTCCACCTCTATAACTGCTACCGTCACTGACCAATAAATAACTACCGCCACAGCCTGAAAGGGTGAAACCTCATCCTTGATGGCACCTCCACACCCGCAGGGCCGCCTGAATGCCCTCCTGAAGCCCCAAAGACCAAAGGTCAATGCCCACATCCGTAAGATGGACCCCATCCTCCCTTAAATAAAGGCCAACGTTGACCTCCAATTCTCTATGGCGAATCACCATCCCCCCTTCTTTCGCCAAAAACCTCCCGACCACCTTATTGACTCTAATCCGTGCCTTATTGAGTCTGTACACAGACCGGGCCATGCGCCAAGTCGTCCGCGCCACCATGTCCGACCACAGCAGCAACGTGTCCGGGAAAGCTGTGCGCAGGTATACCAGGTCCGCCTTGATATCCGCGATCAGGTCCCTGACCGTTCGGACACCCAGGTCGTTACCTCCTGCATGCATGACCAACACATCCGGCGGCCTGTCCAAACCAACATATCTTTCCACTTCTGGGACCACCCTGCCCCACATCATACCCGGCCTACCCAGCCACCGGATGGTCGCCTCCCTCCCGGAGATCCCCAACTGTCTCCCACCTGGTCTGGCATCCCCTCTCCTGGCCCCCCAGCACACATACGAATGCCCCAGGATCCAGACGAGGCGCGGAGGCCCTCCATCTGAAACAACAGAACAGAACATAGCAATCACTCACCAACCATCGAACAAAAAACCCCTTTTTTTTTTTTTTTTTTTTTAATTTATTCACAAACCAACTGCGGTCTAACATAAGTACGGAATCGTTTGGATTCCCACCTCCCCAGCCTCCGCACGTCCGCTTCATCCAACCCGCGTCTAGCGGCCTCCGTGGCCGCCCCGATACGGAAGGAGTGGGAAGCGTACGCTGTACTATCCAAACCCAACCCTTGCAAGCATTTTCACAGTACCGCCACAAACTGGTATTTCGACAAGAAAGACCCATCCGCATGAACCAATAAAGGACCACCCCCTGCCGGCCTTTCCCGCACAAAACCTCCAACCGCCCGAACAGGGCATGCCACACAGCCCGGCAACGCATACAACGACAGACGATCCCCCACTCCTCGTTGGTCTGTTTTCGACCTCCTCAACAGCACTGATACTGTATCGTCGAACACCGCTACATCCTGAGCCAATAAACCACCCCCAACCGCCTTGGAAGGGCTCACCAATTCCCCGATCCTGAAAGCCCCAAAAAACGCCAGCGAAAAAGCCGCCAAAAACAACAACCTTTCAAAGCGCGATGAACACACCAATCCCAATTGTGCGCACAACGCCAAAAGATTCACGAAAGTAATAGGCCGCCGCGCATCCTGACTTTTATGCTCCAACCGATATCCCTTGACAGCCTGTTTCACCCAAAAATCCTTCGTCCAATCCACCATCCCCCGCAGCTTGAACCAAAACGCCAACCCTGTCAATTTTCTATTTATGGACGAAACCGACTTCCCCTCCTCCATGTTCCTGGTCACCCAATACAACACCAAAAGCCTCAGCTCGCGCTCCTCACCTCCGACCTCCGCCTCCCGGACCAAAGCCAGCCATTCCAACCATACCTTAGTATAAGCCGACCATGTGGCCGCACTTAAGGACCGCCGGATCCATCCTGCGGCGATTCCAATGCCAACTCCCAAATCCAGCCCGGGCAGGGGACTCCCTCCTCCTTCGCGTCCGGCGCCAGAGTCCTGAACCTGTCCCACTGGAACCGAGACAAAGAATCAGCCAGGGCATTATCAACCCCCGGGATATGCACAGCATAAAGCAAAATGTTCAACTGCAAGCATCACAACACCAACTGCCGCATCAGCCGTACGACGGGTTGTGAAGACGCCGACATGCTGTTGATCACCTGCACAACCCCCATATTATCGCAATTGAGCCGCAATTTCAAGTTCCGGCAAGCCTGCCCCCACAGTTCCAAGGCCAGCACCACCGGAAAAAGTTCCAGCAGCACCAAATTCTTAAGGAAACCCGCCTCCACCCAAGATCGCGGCCACGGCTCCACGCTCCAGTGCCCTTGAAAGAATGCTCCGTATCCTTTGGATCCCGCGGCGTCAGTAACCAATTCCACGTCGAAGTTGCTCACTGGGCCCGACATCCACACTGACTTGCCATTGTACTCGGTCAGGAATCGATACCACACCAAAAGGTCTTCCCTATGCTCCCTAGTCAATCTAATGAAGTGTGTAGGCGACCGCACCCCAGCCGTGGCCGCCGACAGCCTGCGACAAAATATCCTCCCCATGGGAATGATCCTACACGCAAAATTCAATTTTCCTAACAACGATTGCAAAGCACGCAACCGAACCTTCTTACAACCGTGAATCTCCCGAATTTCCCTCTGCAAGTCCCTGAGCTTCCCCTCCGGCAATCTGCACTCCATCGCCATGGAGTCAATCACTATGCCCAAGAAGCTCAGCTCTGTACGCGGGCCCTCCGTCTTATCAGCTGCCAAAGGCACCCGAAATCTCTCCGCAATGTGCTGCAACGCGGACAGCAAAATCGCACACACATAGGAAGAAGGAGGGCCCACACAGAGAAAATCATCCAAGTAGTGGATGACGGAGTCAACACCTGCCACGTCCCGAACCACCCACTCTAAAAAGGAGCTAAACGCCTCAAACATCACGCAGGAAACGGAACAACCCATCGGTAAACATCTATTTATGGTGTGAAGCCCTCTGACCGATACGGTTAAGGATGACAAACAAGGTTAACATAAACTCGCTTACTTGAAATGGACCTGAAAGTGTGCCCTGGTCTGACGTACGGTATACCAAAATAAGGGGGCAAAAACATTCAGGTAGGGGTTGCATTTTATTGATCCAAGTTTGTTACTGGGTGAGCTCGACAAAGGCCTGGGTCATCTCCGCTTGCGGATTGGGTATGTAGCGGGCGAAACAGGTGGACCTCCATCCGCCCAACTTCTTGATAATGTGAGTAGGACAGAGGTGAAGGACACCCGGGAGTATCCTGACACGTTCCACCGGGCAGCGTTCAGAGGTTTAGTGAGAAATGGCAGAAGAGGACTAACTCCTGGTTGATCAGCCAAAAAGGGTCGACAGGCGTGTGAGAATGGCGACCGGGTACCAGCGGTTGTTGGACTTATAGAGGTGTATGTCCGAACCCGAGCCAAGCTGCTGCGTCTTGGAGACTGCTAAGTGTAAGACGAAATGGTCTTCGTATCGGACCAGGTGGTGCTTGCACAGCATGCGTGCTGTGAGGCTACAACAAGTAAACTCGCTTGGCCGTAAGAAGCCGTAGAAGGCCAGGTGTATGGCTGCTTGTAAATGACACTAATGTGGAGACCGAAAAGGTGAAGTGGCCAGGAAATCTGACATATTTCTAAACGTCTCCTGTGATAGGCAGTCGTTTTGGTGCCGGCCATCGGCTGGCGCTTTCTGGATACCGCGCATAACAGCCCGAACGGCGTGGTAAAATAGGAAGGGTACGGTAGGGTCCTGGAGGGACGTGAAATGTTGTACACCGGTCAGGTATAGCCGGATCGTATTAAAGGATAACGCCAACTGCGAGTGGCAGTAGGAAATGAAGGCTGTGACTTGCTTGACACGGGACGTCTCTGTACTGTGATACGTGATGAAGTTGGTTAAAGGCCCTCCAGGCTGATTGATAGGCCTTGAGGGTATTGCGGGAAAGGGAGTGATCAAATGAGTTGGGTAGCCGCTAGGAGGTGAGGGGCTAATCCAGGGTCAGTTGAGAACAGTCCGGGATAGCTGCTGATGTTGGTCCGGCTCCGGGTACCTGAACGAAAACGAGACAAGGTTAAAAGCGGGAGAGGGCGTCCGCTGCCTGATTGAACTTACCGGGGATAAAGGAAGAATGGATGTTGAACTGAAACAACAACAACAAGAGCTGGACCAGTCGACGTAGGAAGTACATAACCAGCAGAGAGGGCGCCTTGGCGCAGCCAGGAATTGCCAGTAACTGGGGAGGCCAGGGAGCTGCGAGCCAGAGGTGGCCAAAAAATCAGCCGCAAGCCCGTGGAGGCCGCTGCGTCGGTCATCACCTGGGGAGAAAGGGAAGACACGGAGGGAATGAACAGGGAGACGTCATTCCCAGACGATAGGAATTCCTCCCGCATAGCAAGGACTGCTATTGCCGCGGGAACCCGGCTGAGGACTTGCTCTGGATCCTGTGAGAGGGACAGTAAGACCAATAGGCGTGACACGAAGGCGCGACCCCTGAGGGATGATGTGCATAGCGACGCTCGACATGCCGTGAAGGGACTGTAGGTGTCTTTTGGATGACTAAACTGGGGAATATGCGAGGATATTATATGTCCGTAAAGATGGTAGTTGTAATGGGCGAGCATTGGCCGATGGCTATGGGCTGATGCCTCTGGACGCCTCGTAGTGGGGATCTTGCTGTATGGGCCGTAACAACAGATGGCTCTCCGAGCATTGTAAGGATAAGAAATGTTGAACGCTGGCTAGAAATAGCCTGGGCGTGCTACAGGAAGAAGCCAGTCGCGTGTGTCAACATGATCCTGGTGCGGACGGAAGTTGAACTCAACTGTCCCAAGGAAGAGACGGACAGACAGGCAACAGTGAGTGGCTTGTAAGAAAAGCCACAGGAGACGAGTGGCCAATTAAGTGCTGCTGAAAATGACGTGTAGCCAGTTAGCGTGCCACTGAGAACGTGCTTGCAACAAATGATTGCAAGAAGTTATGCTAAGTCGCGAGCCTTGGCATGACTAAAGGTTGTGTTTGAACGTGTGCTTGCGACAATTGCCCGGGAGTTTGTCACTGGAGATGTGTACGTAGTGACTGTGAGCAATTCGTGTTACCGCATGTGCACTGCGAAGACTGCGGGAGTTGTGCTTGCATGTATGTTTGGACGCGTGCTTGCGATGGTTGCAAGATGTTACCCAGGATGCGTGCTTGCCATGATTGCAAGATGTTATGCTAGGATGCGTGCCTGCAACGATTGCAAGGATTTACAGTAGGCTTCATGGGTAGCCAGGCCGGAAAAGACAGAAGTCCATCCGGTCCAACCACAAATCAAAATAATAAGGTATCACACCACCCGACACCCCAATTCTACGCCCGCAGCTGATCCAGAGGAAGGCAAAAAACCCCAACAGAGCATAGCCCAATTTGCTACAGTAGGGGAAAAAATTCCTTCCTGCCCCCTTCGAGAGGCAATCGGATTTTCCCTGGATCAACTATGCCTATAAGTATAAGTACCCTGTAATACAACGAACATTTAGGAAGGTATCCAGGCTTTCCCCAAAGCAACCTACTGAGCAGCCAGAAGTGCCTGCCAGCAATGATTGCCATAAGTTGTGCCTGGACATCAGCTTGCAATGATTGCAAGAGGCCTATGCTTGAATGCGTGCTTGCCATGATTGCAAGAGGTCTACGCTCGAATGCGTGCTTGCAATGATCGCTAGAGGTCTATGCTTGAATGCGTGCTTGCAACGATTGAAAGAGGTCTATGCTCGAATGCGTGCTTGCAATGATTGCAAGAGGTTTATGCTCGAATGCGTGCTTGCAACGACTGCAAGAGGTCTATGCTCGAACGCGTGCTTGTAATGAGTGCAAGAGGTCTATGCTCGAATGCGTGCTTGTAACGAGTGCAAGAGGTCTAGGCTCGAATGCGTGCTTGCAACGACTGCAAGAGGTCTACGTTCGAATGCGTGCTTGCAATGAGTGCGAGAGGTCTACAATGATTGCGATTAGTCTATATCTGGATGTGTGCTTGCAACGATTGCAAGAAGTCTACGCTTGGATGAGTATTTACGACGATTGCACGAAGTCTGCGCTTGTATGTGGAGAAAAACAACGAAACACGCCTAAACGAAGCTGTGTTCTTCCCTTTTGAGGCAACTTTATAATGAAATGAGGCCGAGGAGCAAGGCCCCCCTGGTAGGCATCCAAACCTTGAAAAATCAACTGGACCCAAACCGGGGAGCGGCATGTGACAGTGAGATGAGAGAACCTGCCATGACAGAGATCCGGATCGCCATGCCACAACTTGCGACTGAGCACGAAACGGATTCTGGAGCATGTACTGAAATGAGGCCATTCCTGGGGCACGCCGAGACGAATTTGGTACACCGATGTGACTATTCGTACCGGAACGTGATAGGTGAAATGAAATGAAAACCCATGACAAAGACAAGAATCAGAGGACGAGCCCTTGAACCAAACGGGTGAATCCTGTCCTTGGAGCATGTACTGAAATGAGGCCATTCCTGGGGCACGCCGGGATGAATTTGGTACACAGATGTGACTATTCGTACCGGAACGTGATAGGTGAAATGAAATGAAACCCATGACAAAGACAAGAATCAGAGGACGAGCCCTTGAACCAAACAGATGAATCCTGTCCTTGGAGCATGTACTGAAATGAGGCGTAACAGCTGGGCGCACCGGAACGAATCGGTGCATAAATAAATGCAACAGGATTCGAATCGGAGCGTAATAAGTGACCGAAATGATATGCCATGACAGAGATAAGATTCAACGACTGGACTGATGGTTACAACAAAGAATCCGACTCTGGAGCATGTACTGAAATGAGGCGTAGCAGCTGGGCACACCAGAACAAATCGGTGCATAAAAGAATGCGACAGGATTCGAATTGGAGCGTAATAAGTGACAGAAATGATATCCCATGACAGAGACAAGATTCAACGACTGGACTGATGGTAACAATAAAGAATCCGTCTCTGGAGCATGTACTGAAATGAGGCGTAGCAGCTGGGCACACCGGAACGAATCGGTGCATAAAGAATGCGACAGGATTCGAATTGGAGTGTAATAAGTGACAGAAATGATATCCCATGACAGAGACAGGATTCAACGACTGGACTGTAGGTTACAAAGAATCCGTCTCCGGAGCATGTACCGAAATGAGGCGTAGCAGCTGGGCACACCAAGACGAATCGGTGCATAAAAGAATGCGACAGGATTCGAATTGGAGCGTAATAAGTGACAGAAATGATATGCCATGACAAAGACAAGAATCAGGGACCGTGCGTGAACCTGCGAGTGATTCAGTCTCTGGAGCATGTACAGAAATGAGGCCAAACCCTGGGGCACTTCAAAGCGAATCGGTGCACCAGAGGTGCGACAGGATTCGCGCCGGAGCGCGACTAGTGACAGAAATGATTCGAAACGGAAGAAATGACTGGGACTGAAATGACTTGGAATGAAATGAAATGAAATACATAACATAACTGCATGAATGAAGAGATATATTCGAATTGAAGCAGACCAAGCGAAACGTGCGGACTGCTTGCCTTATCGTAGCAAGCAGTCGGCTGTGAGTCGAACGATTCGACCGATACTAATAGAAATGCTCGGGCAGTCGAACGGTTTCGAATGCCGTACCTGCGAATGAATCGCCTGACGTGGCGTAATCGAACGTGTCGAAAGGTGATAACGACTACATCGAAAGTAGAAAACAGTGACATGCGTACGAGGGCCACAGAAAACATTCGATTTGAAAGCAGCGAGCGGCTCGTGAGTACAGGGAATGTTGACGGTACATCGAAATACATGAATTGAAAAAGGGGGTGCCGAAGCCCTACCTGCGACAGCCAGCCCGACGTGCAACGACAAATTCGATGGGTACGACGACACTCCGACGGCGAAACCGACGGACGCTGATGAACGAGAAGACGAGTTGTCAAGACGGGGACGAAAAATGCGGGAACTGACGAACAGGCTCACTGCGTCTGGTCTGGATAGTCGGCCCTTGATACCTGACGTATCAGGTATCGCGCACCGGAACCGACGAGGAAGACAGGCGAACGGGCTGATTATATACTCCACCGGGCTCCTCCCATAATTTCAGGCCACCATACTGGCCTTTCTATCTACATAAAATCGATCCTGCCAACAACAACCCAGCAAATGAAAACTATCAGGGTGAACCGGCAAAAGTCGAAACGCAGATTCCACGTCAGACTTCGCCATCAACGCCCCACGACCGTAACGCCTAACCCAGCGGACCGCCGCATCAAACGACGTATAGGACACCGTACAAGCCTCCGGGTCAATGAAGTCATTAACCGACCCCCCCTTCGGGAATGACAAGTGGTGAATCAACCGAAACTTGTAGGGCTCCTTTTTGGGAACCACACCCAACGGCGACACCACCAACTCGGCTAACGGTCTCATCGCAAAAGGCCCCGCCATTCTCCCCAAGGCCACCTCCTTAGCCAGCTTCTCAGAAACCACCGCTGGGTGCTCCAAAGCCGACTTCAAATTCCTCGCCAGCGGGGGCACCACCGACAACGCACACGGGATCTTAAACCCATGCCGAAAACCGGCGTAGAGCAACCCCGCTGCCGCCCTATCCGGGTACCTATTTAGGAAAGGAACCATCCTTTCCCACATCACCGGCGTCGTCCCTCTTGTGCGAAGGCTCTCCGGCACGTTTTCCCTTTTTAAAACACCGCGCGAGTGCGTGTCCTCCCCCGCAGCCCGAACACTCGTGTTTGAACTTGCAGGCACCACCAAACTTGCAGGAGCCCTCGTTGAACTGCCAGCACACTCCCCATTTTTTTCCGGCCGACAGTCCCGAAGAGTGGCTACTCCCGGCCCCCCCTTGAAATGGCCGATCAGGGGTCCTCGCCGATGCCATTAGCCTCATCCAGAGGCTAATGTCCTTGTGGTCCCAACGCAAGGCCGGTCGCACCGCCCTGCGTTGACGGAACTGCTCGTCGTAGCGAAGCCACGCCGTGCCACCATAAACCCGATAGGCCTCCCCCACCGCGTCCATGTAACAAAATAAGGCCGAACAATGTTCGGGACTCTTTTCCCCGATGACGCTTGCCAAAATAGCGAACGCTTGGAGCCAGTTAGCAAACGTGCGCGGGATTAAACGGTACCGACGCTTCTCCTCATCCTCTTTCTTCGTATCATCAGGCTTAACCCTATCCAGGTTGAACTTTTCCAGGGGCAACAAGGAGAAAATTTCCACATACTCCCCCTTCCAGATTTTTTCCCTCACCTCCTGTTTTAAATGCGCCCCCAATGGTCCCTCGAAGCATACATATACCTCGCACCGAGCCGCATCGGCGATCCTCACAATGTCCGACCTCGCCGTCTTCTCCGTGCCGGGCGAATCCGCCGTACTCACCTTATCCGAAACACCCGGCGCCGGACTGCCCACGGGAATCGTCCCCGGCACCTCACTGAGCACCCCGTCGGCGACCCCCGTAGTCGCACCGCCGACCTGTTCCACGCAGTCGACACCTCGCCCCACCACGGGATCCAGAACCGGGCTACCAGCAAAACGGCCCACCAGAACCCGCAAACCTTCCAACAGTTCGTGCATCTGACCCCGCGCCACCCCATCGGGCCCACTCCCGCCCCGCGTCTGGGCAGAGGTAGCCAGCGGCGGCACGGGAGTCCCCTTCACTCCCCCCCCCCCGACACAGAATCCAACAAACCCTTCAAAGCAGTAGTGAAATTAACATTGTCGGTCGACTTACCGGGCTGACTGGGCGGTCTCCCCACAGCCGCTGTTCGGACCTCCCTGGACGTGATCGGTCGACTGGGCTCCTCCTCCTCCTCCGACAGCTCCCCCTCCGATCTGCTCGCACGGGCCAAGTCCTCCGCACACGGCGACCCCCCTGGCGAGGGGCCCCTGGAAGGCGGGCTGCTCCATGCCCCTTGCTGACCGTCAGCTGCCCCCCCGCTGTCCAGCGGGACCGGCTGTCTCTCGGCTCTTCTGGCAGGCGGGCCGATCCGGGCACCGCTCCTGCTCCGTGATGCCCGCCCCCGGTCACTTGACAGTCTTCGCCCCCCCCTCCGGACTGGCCCTACCCCCGCCCGCTCGGCCCCCAGCGGCTGTCCCAGCGCTTCTCCTTCCGTCAGCCCCCCGCGACCCGTGCAGGGCTGCCGGGGGGATCGTCACTGGTGGACCCCTGGCCGCAAAGGCACCCTTCCTGGCCGTGCCAGGAGGAGCCCGTTTGCCCGCCCCCCTCGTCTCCTGTAGGGCTGCTGGTGGGGTAACTCCGGTCCTGCCTGGGACATCCGCGGCCGTGCGTCCATGTACACGAGCCGTGCGGGGGGTCCTGCCGTCCACCCCCCCCGCTACGTGCAGAGCGGCCGGGGGAGACACCCCCGCGGAAGCCCCCTTGCTGACGGCCACCCTTCCGGCAGCCGCAGGGCACCTGACCCTCCGTCTGGAAGCCCCCCCAGGCCCCTGCAGGGCTGCAGCAGTCAAACCCACGTTGTATCTGGTCCCGCTCGGGCCTGGCAAAGGCCCGCCATGTAAGTCCGTGGCCCCGCCCCCTCCCGCCTGTCCGCGGCCTGCAGGCCGCCCAAACCCCTCCACATGCAGTGGCTGGCTCCTCTTCGCAGGGGGGGAGGAGTGCTCCCCCCGTGGGCTCCTGGACAGTCTTGAAGGCCCCCCCACAGTCCCAGGTGAATACCTTGTCGGCGGCCTGGAGATCCGCCCACGTGCCGCCGGTCTGCCGCCGTCCGAGCCTCCTGGTCGCTCCTCCTGGTCCACGGACCCGTCCAACGCTGCCGCCACCTGCCGATGCAGCCAGTCCGGTCCCCGGGTCGAAACCGCCGCTCGAAGTTGCCCCAAAAGCGCCTCCACGTCCGCCATGGCCGCACGAGAACAAAACGAGGAGCAGTGAAAAAACTGCCTCCCCGTGTCTTCCTCCTTCCGCACTGCCCGTTCCCCGGCTCCGCCCCCTTCCTTTAAATGGCCGCTCCCCTTCCTTCGGCCCCGCCTCTACATTCAAATCCCACCCCTTCGTGTGTCACTAGACACACGGTCATGCCCGGCCCTCCTCTATCCTTCCCCGTAGTCTGTCCCGCTCCGGTCCTCTCTATCCAAGTGCTTCATTTAAAGTCCCAAATCTCCCCCTCTGTTGTTTATATTTACATATATACCGGGATGGAAGCACTTGGATAAAATGGTTTGGTAGTGTTCCCCTACCTTCCCTGTGTCAAAACTGTCAATATAGTGTTTTTCTTAATACTGAATTGTTTGTATTTACATATATTTATTATATTCTTTCATTCATGCACACACTGTATAATGACAGCATTTACCGACACTGTTTAATATGCCGTAGATGGATATTCAGTTATTAAGGTTCGACGTATACCCACTGGCTGGCCTATTGTGCTCCGTGTGAGGCGATTGGGAGGTTGGGCGGTACTTGGTCTTTTCTTTCTTGTGGGCACTGTGATGCGCCAGCGGGTCCTCCCCTCCTCCCCTTTCGTTTTGATTGGGAGGTTCGGGCGGACTCCACTCTGCGCATCAACGCCATGTTACCTACGCCGCGCGTGTAACGTTCGTTTGAACGACATCACGCCGGCGTTTTTGGTCTCTCCATTCTCCGTGTCTCCGGGAAGGGAGGGGGTTTACGTGCCTGTCGCTGGTTGATGACCGGGGCTGGGCGCGGCCCCTCCCACCCGGTCTCACGCACATGGCGTTGGCGGCATATTTAAACCCCCTTCGGGGATGGCTGCTTGTCAGGCCATTCTCTGCATGGGGCCTGAACACACCAGTTGTCTGGTCAGCCGGCTGTTGTTCCAGGATCGTTATCATGGTACATACTTGTCTACTCTTCTCATTCATTTTTCTTTCTTTCTTTCTATCCTCACTGACATATCCTTTGCTTATCGCTAATTAATTACCCCTCATTGTTTATTATCACCTACACTTACCTTACTCTTCATTCTCACATTTACCATATCCCATGCACTCACACTCCCACACACACATCCTTTCCAACCCTCCCATACTTTTTCTGTTCTTAATATGTCAGCCATTTTTGCATAGCCACTACTCATTATCACTCTGCTCTGTGTGCATCATCTTGTGAAGTTTGCTGTGGACTGATTTCTTTTTCACTTTTACTTTTCTTAGTATTAACACCATTTCAGCACACTTTCTCATGCTGATACACTTCTTTTGTGCCAGATATCGTATCCATTTATTTGCTGCCTCAGTGCCCGCATAGTGAGTTTTGTCCCTGGCCCGCCCGGCACCCACCGCTGTGCGTTGCATTTGACGCCTGGACTGGTGAGTCTGCCCTAACCAAACTATCTATCCATAACATAGTTTTATGAATTTACTATCTTAATTTATTGGTCAGTATATTATTTGTATCATTTTTATTTTATTTTTTATAGAAACTCTGTGGTAGCATCTGCTCCTGATGAGTGGGGAGATACCCACGAAACGCGTCGAGCTTTGTATTTTGATGCTCGGGCTATACCTGTATACGAAACCACATTCATAAGTTCCTAATTACTTATTTAGAAGTCCTTGACCATTTATTACAAATTTAACTTTGTTTATATTTATGGGATGCTTTTCTATCATGTGCATACATGTGTCGATGTCGGACATGCTGTCATGGGCACTATTCTGCCATATTACTTAACTAACCTATCTATTACTGTTATGTATGATTACATGTGGATACTATACATTATGTCATATACTATGTTTTTTCTGTATCGTTATTTATATATATCATCAATTGGACTTATTTATAATGAGTAGTTCTTTTGAACATTCAATTAAATAAATTAATATGGTCCAATGAAATATCTTTGTCGTTTACTATCCAAGTGCTTCATTTAAAGTCCCAAACTTCCCTTTTTATGTGCGTATTAATTACCGGGATGGAGGTTCTCAACTGTACTTCATTTAAAGTCCCAAACTTCCCTTTTTATATGCATAGAGGAACCATGTTCTTCATGACTTCCTCTCCCTCTGCATTGCTGCTGCTGTTGAGCGCCACCTGCAGGGGAGACAGCAGATGGCACCTGCCTACAAACACAGGAGTCAGAAGACTTTCTCACCGGTGCACCTGTTATCATTTTTTGGATTAACCTTGAGTAGAAGGTCTTTCCCCTCAGGCTTAGGCCTGTCATTGTAGATATCAAAGTCCTGCTGCCTGAAGATGGCTACACATGTTTAATTGTGAGGCGTGGGACAGGGTATGGAGCTGTCCTGCCTGGAATGGAAGAAGCTATACCAAACCTGGAGAACCAGGGAGAAGGATCTCTGCTAGAGGAGTTGTTCTGGATGAGAGGCTGGAGACATTACAGAAGACTGGTAACCCCCATGGAGAATGAGAATGGAGCCTTCTACTCACCAGCCAAAGTCCTACTCAGTTACAGAAACCCTGGACTCGGCTTAAAACCTCTTATTCTATAAAGCTGGGAGTGGAGCCTGTGCACAACTGTGCTCTTGGTATCTGATTCCCTAAACCCTCTCTCCTCTCTGTATCGATGGTCGCCAAATAAATACAACTTTTTGTCAAAGTTATTGATGCCCAAGGTCTTACATCTCTCATTATTTGCCATGTGCTCAGCCTCGGGGTGAAATATTCCTACCCCCACCCCCCATGTCTCTGGGGATCCTTAATATGTCCCTGGAGGTCAGGGGGTGCTACAGATTCACAGAATGGATGAAATAGAAGCAGGGAGATCCTTGCACGGCAGGTTTTTAGATACAATTTCTACTCCAGCGAGGAGAACAGTGATCAGTACAGCAATGACATCACCAAATCTTGACCCTAAACCCTCTCTCCTCTCTGTATCGATGGCCGCCAAATAAATAACTTTTTGTCAAAGTTATTGACGCCCAAGGTCTTACATGTCTCATTATTTGCCAGGTGCTCAGCCTCGGGGCTAAATATTCTTCCCCCCCCATGTCTCTGGGGATCCTTAATATGTCCCTGGAGGTCAGGGGGTGCTACAGATTCACAGAACGGATGAAACTGAAGCAGGGAGATCCTTGCACGGCAGGTTTTTAGATACAATTTCTACTCCAGCGAGGAGAACAGTGATCAGTACAGCAATGACATCACCAAATCTTGACCCTAAACCCTCTCTCCTCTCTGTATCGATGGCCGCCAAATAAATACAACTTTTTGTCAAAGTTATTGACGCCCAAGGTCTTACATCTCTCATTATTTGCCATGTGCTCGGCCTTGGGGTGAAATATTCCTCCCCCCCCCATGTCTCTGGGAATCCTTAATATGTCCCTGGAGGTCAGGGGGTGCTACAGATTCACAGAATGGATGAAACTGAAGCAGGGAGATCCTTGCACGGCAGGTTTTTAGATACAATTTCTACTCCAGCAAGGAGAACAGTGATCAGTACAGCAATGACATCACCAAATCTTGACCCTAAACCCTCTCTCCTCTCTGTATCGATGGCCGCCAAATAAATACAACTTTTTGTCAAAGTTATTGACGCCCAAGGTCTTACATGTCTCATTATTCGCCATGTGCTTGGCCTCGGGGTGAAATATTCCCCCCCCCCCCCATGTCTCTGGGAATCCTTAATATGTCCCTGGAGGTCAGGGGGTGCTACAGATTCACGGAATGGATGAAACAGAAGCAGGGAGATCCTTGCACGGCAGGTCTTTAGATACAATGTCTACTCCAGCGAGGAGAACAGTGATCAGTACAGCAATGACATTAGATGATCTCACACTGCGCATATACTGCTATAAGGATATAGATCAGGAGAGCCTAGGAAGTCCAGGAAGAGTGGTGAATTTTCAGAGTAATAATAACATGAATGAATGAATAATTTGCACAATGTGAACTGAATCGCCTCAAGGCGCTGGACACATTCCTAGATGTCCAATATAATACAGCAAATCTTCACTGTTTCCATTCAGATCCACTCTAAATGTTTGATGTCACATATTCCAGTAATATTGTCACCTGACACATTGTGATCAGTTTCTCCTTCTGACCCCTCCTTGTAGATCTCGCCCGGTGATTGGTGTGTCCGTGTCCATGACATTCAATCCTCCAAAAATTTCACTTTCTTCCTATGAATGTTCAGTCTCGGAAAGAAAAGAAGTTGCGACAACAGTGACCTTGTGCTTCACCCATGAAATTAAGAGCCCAAAAGCCAAAGGTAAGTGTTACTGGTATAGGTGGGGATTGAAGGGGGGGAAACATGATGCAGATTTTAGAGCACCCTCTAGGGGTCTGTATGTCAGACAGTATAGTCAGCATCTTGGTCAGAACACTAAAAATGGGTTACAGGATATTTAAAAAGTATACTGCTTTTTTGCTAATAGTTTTTTTCCAAGCACTGTCTACTTTATAATCTTCCTTTGAGGTAAGAAGAACAGTAACTCCAAATCACAGAGTACATACAGTTGCAATAAAAAGTATGTGAACCCTTTCCGAATGATATGGATTTCTGCACAAATTGGTCATAAAATGTGATCCCGATCTTCATCTAAGTGACCACAATAGACAATCACAGTCTGCTTAAACTAATAAAACAAAAACATTAAATGTTACCATGTTTTTATTGAACACACCATTCACAGTGCAGGTGGAAAAAGTATGTGAGCCCCTAGACCAGGGATATGCAATTAGCGGACCTCTAGCTGTTGCAGAACTACAAGTCCCATGAGGCATAGCAAGACTCTTACAGCCACAAGCATGACACCCAGAGGCAGAGGCATGATGGGACTTGTAGTTTTGCAACAGCTGGAGGTCCACTAATTACATACCCCTGCCCTAGACTAATGAGATCTCCAAGAGCTAATTGAAGTGAGGTGTCAGCCAACTGGAGTCCAATCAATGAGATGAGATTGGAGGTGTTGGTTACAGCTGCCCTGCCCTATAAAAAAAACACACACACCAGTTCTGGGTTTGCTTTTGACAAGAAGCATTGCCTGATGTGAATGATGCCTCGCACAAAAGAGCTCTCAGAAGACCTACAATTAAGAATTGTTGACTTGCATAAAGCTGGAAAGGGTTATAAAAGTATCTCCAAAAGCCTTGCTGTTCATCGGTCTACGGTAAGACAAATTGTCTATAAATGCAGAAAGTTCAGCACTGCTGCTACTCTCCCTAGGAGGGGGGCGTCCTGTAAAGATGACTGCAAGAGCACAGCGCAGACTGCTCAATGAGGGGAAGAAGAATCCTAGAGTGTCAGCTAAAGACTTACAAAAGTCTCTGGTATAGGCTAACGTCCCTGTTAGTGAATCTATGATACGTAAAACACTAAACAAGAATGGATTTCATGGGAGGATACCACAGAGGAAGCCACTGCTGTCCGAAAAATACATTGCTGCACGTTTACAGTTTGCACAAGAGCACCTGGATGTTCCACAGCAGTACTGGCAAAATATTCTGTGGAGAGATGAAACCAAAGTTGAGTTGTTTGGCAAGAGGCACAGCACACCAACATCAAAACCATCCCAACTGTGAAGTATGGTGGTGGGTGCATCATGGCTTGGGGCTGCTTTGCTGAGTCAGGGCCTGGACGGATTGCTATCATCGAAAGAAAAATGAATTTCCAAGTCTATCAAGACATTTTCCAGGAGAACTTAAGGCCATCTGTCCACCAGCTGAAGCTCAACAGAAGATGGGTGTTGCAGCAGGACAACGTCCCAAAGCATAGAAGTAAATCAACAACAGAATGGCTTAAACAGAAGAAAATACACCTTCTGGAGTGGCCCAGTCAGAATCCCGACCTCAACCCGATTGAGATGCTGTGGCATGACCTCAAGAAAGTGATTCACACCAGACATCCCAAGAATATTGCTGAACTGAAACAGTTCTGTAAAGAGGAATGGTCAATAATTGCTCCTGACCGTTGTGACACGTCTGATCTGCAACTACAGGAAACGTTTGGTTGAAGTTATTCCTGACAAAGGAGGTTCAACCAGTTATTAAATCCAAGGGTTCACATACTTTTTCCACCTGCACTGTGAATGGTGTGTTCAATAAAAACCTGGTAACATTTCATTCTTTGTGTGTTATTAGTGTAAGCAGACTGTGATTGTCTATTGTTGTGACTTAGATGAAGATCAGATCACATTTTATGACCAGTTTGTGCCGAAATCCATATCATTCCAAAAGGGTTCACATACTTTTTATTGCAACTGTATATAGTCAGTATTGATACCTCACAAGAAGGTGTCATGGAGAGAGCATGGGATGACCCAGTTCTTGGTCTGACTCCTCTATGCAGTTAGTTGTGATACCTCACAAGAAGGTGTCATGGAGAGGGTGTGGGGTGACCCAGTTCTTGGTCTGACCACCTCTATAGGGTTGGTTGTGATACCTCACAAGAAGGTGTTTTGGAGAGGGTGTGGGATGACCAAGCTCTTGGCCTGACCCCTCTATGTGATACCTCACACGAAGGTTTCTTGGAGAGGGTGTGGGGTGACCCAGTTCTTGGCATGGCCACCTCTACAGAGTTAGTTGTGATACCTCACAAGAAGGTGCCTTGGAGAGGGTGTGGAATGACCCAATACTTGGCCTGAGCCCTCTATGGGGATAGTTATGATACCTCACAAGAAGGTGCCTTGGAGAGGGTGTGGAATGACCCAGTACTTGGCCTGACCACCTCTATAGGGTTGGTTGTGATACCCCACAAGAAGGTGTTTTGGAGAGGGTGTGGAATGACCCAGTACTTGGCCTGACCTCTCTATGGGGTTAGTTATGATACCTCACAAGAAGGTGTCTTGGAGAGGGTGTGGGGTGACCCAGTTCTTGGTCTGACCACCTCTATAGGGTTGGTTGTGATACCTCACAAGAAGGTGTCTTGGAGAGGGTGTGGGGTGACCCAGTTCTTGGTCTGACCACCTCTATAGGGTTGGTTGTGATACCTCACAAGAAGGTGTCTTGGAGAGGGTGTGGGGTGACCCAGTTCTTGGTCTGACCACCTCTATAGGGTTGGTTGTGATATCTCACAAGAAGGTGTTTTGGAGAGGGTGTGGGATGACCAAGCTCTTGGCCTGACCCCTCTATGTGATACCTCACAAGAAGGTGTCTTGGAGAGGGTGTGGGGTGACCCAGTTCTTGGTCTGACCACCTCTATAGGGTTGGTTGTGATATCTCACAAGAAGGTGCTTTGGAGAGGGTGTGGGATGACCCAGTTCTTGGTCTGACCCCTCTATGTGATACCTCACAAGAAGGTGTCTTGGAGAGGGTGTGGGGTGACCCAGTTCTTGGCCTGACTCCTTTATGGGGTTAGTTGTGATACCTCACAAGAAGGTGCTTTGGAGAGGGTGTGGGATGACCCAGTTCTTGGTCTGACCCCTCTATGTGATACCTCACAAGAAGGTGTCTTGGAGAGGGTGTGGGGTGACCCAGTTCTTGGCCTGACCCCTCTATGGGGTTAGTTGTGATACCTCACAAGAAGGTGTCTTGGAGAGGGTGTGGGGTGACCCAGTTCTTGGCCTGACCCCTCTATGGGGTTAGTTGTGATACCTCACAAGAAGGTGTCTTGGAGAGGGTGTGGGGTGACCCAGTTTCTAGCTTGACCTCTCAATGTTGTCAGTTGTGATACCTCTTCAGACAGGTCATGGATGGATGCATATTGACCACCATCGTTGACATTGTCTATTTTTCCTCCAGGTGGAATTTCGGCACAGGTTAACTACACTCTCCTGCTGGACTCGGCATTGACTGTAACCCGAGCTGTCTTCTCCCGCCAACCTGACACCAGGACAACGAGCCGGTCCATAGAGCTTAGCAAGGGGCAGAAATGTGCCCAACACACCATCCTCCTACCTGTCAGTACCAAGCTAACACCTTCAGATTGTAAAACTCCAACTGTCTATGTCTGCCTGTCCTAGTGACAACCACATCCCCATTTCTTGTTTGGGTGTTGTAGGGATAGGAAGCTAGGGGGAAAGCTCTCGCATGGGGTAACTGACAGAACTAATACTCTAAATGCTATACCCTAATAACCTAATGCTAAAAAAATGTTTTGGGCAGATTTAGGTTTCAATACAATGAGCCTCCATGAAGGTCTCACTGACTCTGGAGGTCCAGAATCCAAACTTCATCCAGGTCTAAAATCTTATTGCTGCCAACGTTAAACTATAGATTTGGGCTGACCAAGACTGGACCAGATACATAGAATGGCGGAGTGGTAACAGCAATATCAAGTTTTACATTCTGGACTGCAGAGGTGACTGTGGATTCCGGCCCTCCAGAGCTCTCTAATTTGGAGATATTCATGATGACAGATTGGAGTCCAGATTGGAGTCATCCTTGCTCACTTCAGGCAGGTGGTTTGTTGGGTAGAGTGGTGTTGTGGGCAGTTGGCACACAGGGTCTCGACTGGTAAAGAACGATAAATTGAGACAGCAGGTGGTCAACAATACAAACAGGCCCAGCAGGGAGGCTCACCCATCCGGCGCCACTTACAGCTGTTCAGCGAAGAGACAGCAGTCTTAAGACTCGGGGATGTGGACAGCGTGTGCCATGAGAAGCGGGGGATGGTCTGGCTGGTCTGACCCAAAGGAGAAGGTAGAAGCCGTCCCTGTTCTATCCCTACTCCACAGGAATCTTTCTCTATCGCAGGTACTGTCCCTGACAGATGTGGGAACCTTTCCCTACCCTAGCTTCTCATAGACGTGGGGACCTTTCCCTACCCTAGCTTCTCATAGACGTGGGGACCTTTCCCTACCCTATCTTCTCATAGACGTGGGGACCTTTCCCTACCCTAGCTTCTCATAGACGTGGGGACCTTTCCCTACCCTAGCTTCTCATAGACGTGGGGACCTTTCCCTACCCTAGCTTCTCATAGACATGGGGACCTTTCCCTACCCTAGCTTCTCATAGACGTGGGGACCTTTCCCTACCCTAGCTTCTCATAGACATGGGGACCTTTCCCTACCCTAGCTTCTCATAGACGTGGGGACCTTTCCCTACCCTAGCTTCTCATAGACGTGGGGACCTTTCCCTACCCTAGCTTCTCATAGACGTGTGGACCTTTCCCTACCCTAGCTTCTCATAGACGTGGGAACCTTTCC
This sequence comes from Lithobates pipiens, assembly GCF_037356315.1. Lineage (NCBI taxonomy): Eukaryota > Metazoa > Chordata > Amphibia > Anura > Ranidae > Lithobates > Lithobates pipiens. The sequence continues at coordinate 2,076,406 of NW_027507784.1, read as the reverse complement.
CTACCCTAGCTTCTCATAGACGTGGGGACCTTTCCCTACCCTATCTTCTCATAGACGTGGGGACCTTTCCCTACCCTAGCTTCTCATAGACGTGTGGACCTTTCCCTACCCTAGCTTCTCATAGACATGGGGACCTTTCCCTACCCTAGCTTCTCATAGACGTGGGGACCTTTCCCTACCCTAGCTTCTCATAGACGTGGGGACCTTTCCCTACCCTAGCTTCTCATAGACGTGGGGACCTTTCCCTACCCTAGCTTCTCATAGACGTGGGAACCTTTCCCTACCCTAGCTTCTCATAGACATGGGGTCCTTTCCCTACCCTAGCTTCTCATAGACGTGGAAACCTTTCCCTACCCTAGCTTCTCATAGACGTGGGGACCTTTCCCTACCCTAGCTTCTCATAGACATGGGGTCCTTTCCCTACCCTAGCTTCTCATAGACGTGGAAACCTTTCCCTACCCTAGCTTCTCATAGACGTGGGGACCTTTCCCTACCCTAGCTTCTCACATAAAGTGCATCAAACCCAATTATCATAAATAGGCTCTGCTTGACCTGAGATAGCCACCAGGATCACATGGGTCACGTGCATCCAACTGGTTCCCCGGCCCAGGTGACCGAGGAAATCCTGACCACCAGATACAACAGGGAATGTTCTGATACTTTCCTTGTGGTGGAGACCTCCCCTTCCTTCTATTCATATAGCTGCTGTCTCTGAGCTCCCTTCATATCTAGTTTATCTTTTCTCACCACAATTTATCATAATATAACACTGATGGGCAGCAGTTCGTTTTCCTCTAAACGGTGGTGAGGTCTCAGGATCAGGAAAGTCTGACTCTCTGATCATAGGAGATGAGTGTCTAGATAGGAGATGAGTGTCTAGACAGGAAACGAGTGATGTGCTCAGATAACGCGTCTCTTTTGTCTCCTCTCTGTGTCTCAGGAGTGTGTGGAGGACTCTCTGACTCCTCTCCGGGTGTCTCTCAGTTACTCTCTTCTGGGCAATCCTGTGCTGAGCGAAGACACGAGGACCAGCTATGCTGAAGAGGTATGAGGGGCGTCCACCCACCATTGTGCGTTGTCTTACACTCGGGGATGGGGAGGCTGGAAAAATGTTTTCATGTCAGACAATTTAAAGTCCACTAATGAGGGTAATGCCGCGTACACACGAGCAAATTTTCCGGCGTACTTAGTCTGGCAAAAAATCCGGCGGATAGTCCGGCGGACTTTCTACCGAACGGACTTGGCCACACACGGACACACAGAAAGTCTGGCGTTTGCTAGCACGATGACGTACAACACGTTCTACGGGACTAGAAAAAGGAAGTTCAATAGCCAGTAGCCAATAGCTTACTTTTTCGTACTTGCTTCTGAGCATGCGTCATTCTTAGTCTGCCGGACTAGCACACCGACGAACGTATTGTCTGCTGAATCCCAAGATTGGAGTGCAAAACTACTTTCTAAGTCCGCCGGACTTCACGCTGGAAAAGTCCGCTGAAGCCCACACACGATCGGATTGTCCGGTGAAATGCGTTTCGGCGGACTAAGTGCGCCGGACAATTTGATCGTGTGTACGCGGCATTACTGTGCACAGCGGAGACCTGTAGATGACCTGTAAATGACCAAGAGATGGCGAAGTCTCAAAGCTGGTTCTCACACTCGCTGTGGTGGAGACCTCCCATCCCTTTTATTTATTTAACTGCTCCCTCTGATCATGAAGTCTGGTATTTTATCGTTTTAATAAATTAAAAGTTAGACGTGTTTTGGGATATATCTTTTGTTGTATATATATAACAACATTTAAATAGAAGAGGGAACTGACAGTTAACTTTGACCATTCATCATCCAGCCTCCCTGGCAGGGCTGTCTTAATGCATGGGCACCCTTGGGCGCTGCCCGGGGGCCCCATGCTTATCTTGCATTACATCATACTTGCCAACTGTCCCGGATCTGCTGGGATAGTCATGCTTTTTACTAAGCTTTCTTGGGATGGCCAGCATCCCGGGAACCTGTACTTTGCCCCCCCTGATTCCAGCATCTTGCCCTTCTTATCCCCACCCTCTACTTTGCCCTTCTGTCTCCCCCCTGTACTGGGCCCTTATGCCGCGTACACACGATCGGAAATTCTTGTCGGAAAAAGCTCTGATGGTTTTCCAGACGGAATTCAGCTCAAGCTGTCTTGCCTACACACGGTCACATCAAATTCCGATCGTTTAGAACGCGGTGACGTACAACACGTACGACGGGACTAGAAAAAGGAAGTTCAATATCCAGTAGCCAATAGCTTCCGTCTCGTAGTTGAATCTGAGCAATGCGTGATTTTTGGCGTGCCGGAATTGCGTACACACGATCGGAATTACCGATAGAAAGTTTTCCCGTCGGGAAAATTGAGAACATGCTATCAACTTTCGGTTGGAAATTCGGACAGCTAAATTCCAGGGGAGCGTACACACACGGTCGCATTTTCCAATGAAAAGCTCTCATTGGTCTTTTTCTGGCCCGGAATTTCCGATCGCGTGTACGCGGCATTAGAGTTGAATTAGTCTTTGATTTATGACATGTTTTCTTATTGTTTAAAATAGATTTTATTGAAAGTGGTAATAAATATACGTTTAACTCTATTGACTATTTATACTTTAATACTTGAGAGTAGATGCATACATTTGGGCCTTGCTGGTAGGGGCCCCAGTGCATTGCTTTGCCCAGGGGCCCATGATGCTATGAAGATGGCTCTGCTCCCCGGCATTCTAGTAGAAAACTCATGTAGGTGAGATATTCGTTTATAAATCATTTGTTATGGTCTTGAAACCAAAAAAGACGACCCCCCCCGCCCCACCACATTACTCAAATTTTCGGCTCCATTCGAACACTACATTTTGAGAGTGTGACGAGTTCCCAACCAAGCTGGAGGAAATTTCTTTCTTTTTTTTTTTTTTTTTTTTTTTAACAAAAGTGAACTTTATTCAAGGTCAATGTCTACAGGTCAGCTTATAGTATACAGTCAGTCAATGTTAATATCTATGTACATACATCAACAGAATACGAATCACCACATAATGGTCATGGGCAAGAAACGTGCTTGGGAACCGGACAGCCTACGGACATATTTGCAAAGCTTATATTAAGGATAGGAGAGGGAAAAAGAAAAAAAGGGGGGGGGGGGGCGGGAAAGAAGTACCAATAGAGGAGAGGGAAACAGTGCAGGGTCCAAAAAAGGAAAGGGAGGGAACACTGGGGGAGGGAAGAGGGAGGGGGGGGGCAGGAGAGGGGCAAGGATGGGCCAGGGGCCAGAGGGTGGGGGGGGGGCAGGGAAAGGGGACACCAGGAAGGGGAAGCAGCAAACACCAAATTCACGTTTCTCGCTTCCTGCCGGTGAATCATAAATCCCCATCTGGGTCAGGGGGAGACAACTCCAACGACAAGGAACCCCACGAGTCTATCCGGGAGGACCAGATCTTGTCGAATTTTTGCGGACAATTCCTTTTGACATATGTAATCTTATACGGTGGTAGAACATTATTCAAGGTATTTCTCCAAGCGGTAATGATGGGCGGGGAGCTCGGACTTCCATTTCAACAACACCTCCCTTCGGCCACAAACAGTTTCCTATATTTCCCAACAGTATGGTCGTCTACCACATTTAAAAGAATAATTTCTGGCTCCAACAGGAGGGAACTTTCAGCCGTCTGATTAATATCAGCTAGAACCCGTTCCCAGAACCCTTGTAGCGCGGGGCAGGGCCACACCATGTGGATAAAGGTGGCCTCCTCCCTTCCACATCTAGCACAGTTGGGGGACCTATCCCTGTAGATCGCCTGCCAATCTTTGCGGCATATAGTAAGCCCGGTGCAAGAATTTCAGCTGTATAAAACGGTCCCTAGCCGAGATCAAGGTCGAGACGTAAGAGGAGACACAGGACTCCCAATCTTCTACCTCAGGAGACGGTAAGTCCCTTTTCCATTTAGTGTATAACTGGGGCAGTTTAGGTGACTTATGCCCCGTACACACGAGAGGACTTAATTCCGACAGACCTCCAAAGGAGTTCTGCCGGAGTTCCGCCGGAGTTCCGACGGAGTTCTGGCGGACTTTTCGACCGAACGGACTTGGACACACACCATCACACCAAACTCCGACGGAGTCGAACGTGATGACGTACGACTGGATTCGAATAAGGAAGTTCATAGCCAGTAGCCAATAGCTGCCCTAGCGTCGGTTTTAGTCCGTCGGAGTAGCACACACACGAGCGGATTTTTCGAAGGGGACCGGGTCCGGCGGAGTTCCGTCGGGAAAATTTGAAGCATGCTTCATTTCTAAAGTCCGTCAGACTTTAGCGAAGCTAAAGTCCGTTGCAGCCCCACACACGATCGGATAGTCTGACGGACTCAGTCCGTCGGACTTTGGATGTCGAAAAGTCCGCTCGTGTGTACGCGGCCTTAGAGGCTGTCAGATGGAAATAAATTGTGGAAAGGGGAGCCATTAGGAGCTTGGTGGTTAACAACGTCTCAATAGGGTCCGTCCCAAGAACCACCCCACCCGGGAACTGTAGGAACCCGGAAAAACATCCAGTTCGGCAGATTAAATTTAGTTTTAAGTTCCGGGAACGTACTCAGCCTACCCTCCATCACTACATGTTTCAAGGCCACTATCCCTCTCGTAGCCCATACCTGTGGGTCCGGGATACCACGAAAGTGGGACAGATTAGGATTACCCCACAGAGGCATAGGAGGAAATTTCTTAGGTCGGGAGCCGATAATGAACGTCCTGGGATAGGATCCAGTGCAGGAGGTATCTCTGGGTATCAGTACCTCCAACCTAGTCGCAAGAAAACATCCAATAGTGATGAGACGTCTTGGAGAAGACGATAAATATCAACCCCAAAAAAGAGAAGATAACCTACTGTATATACTTCTCACTATGTAAGCTGATGGTGTCCTCATAGGCTTATGGGATGGAGGCTTCCATATCTTCGCAGGTCCCATTTCAGAAGAACTGTGGCAGGGATGAGGTGTGTGAAGATGATCTGAGGCTGGCCATCAACTTCACTGGGTAAGATCGATCCCCTCCTAAGTCCGGCCTGCCCCATACTGGTCCTCCCCATTGCTGACAGGTGTCTTGTCTCCCTCGGACAGTGTCACCCAGCTGGTGGTTGGGACGTTGCTTGACATCAATGTGACGGTCTCTGTGAAGAGTTTACAAGACGATTCATACAACACCCGCGTTCTCATCCCCTTTCCCATTGGCTTGTCGTATCGTTTGGTGGATCGTATTCAGGTAATTGTGGGCCCCTCTATGAGAAGATCTCGGTATGGTTGCTGCGTCTAAACCCTACTTTGTATGTCTCGTAGAGTAACAAGAAAGTGACCGTTCTATGCACTACTCTGGAGGGTCAGAGAGTGGTCAGCTGTGCGGTGAACAGACCTCTCCTGAGACCCAATACCACGGTAAGAGTGCCGGAGAGAATGCTGAAGAGTCTATGAGAGACGCACACGGGACATCTGTCCAATTACCTCATCCCAACATTAGAGAACAACGGAAATATTTGTTTCGGACTCGTTCCTTAAAGTGGTGGGCCACAGAAAAATAAAATCATTAAAATTCCTAAAAAAAAAATGTAAAAAAAAACATTTGGAATTTTTTTTTTAACTCACCTCTAAATGCTTGTTGCTAGGGGGGTCCCTTGTAGTCTGCCTCCTTCAGTGCCTGGGCTGGTGACATCACTTCCCCTCGGCACAGGAAGGGCTAAGCTCCGCCCCCTCCCTCCTGTCAGTCATCTGGGACTGTGCGGCCAATCACCGCGCGCGGCGCCGCTCGCGCATGCGCAATGGGGGCCCAGCTGTGAAGCCACAGCCTGGGTGCCCACAGTTAGAATGCCGGCGCTGCAGAGCGGAGGGGGGAACAAGCGGGGGCTTCATTCCCCCCGCATCGCTGGACCCCCGGGACAGGTAAGTGTCCGATTATTAAAAGTCAGCAGCTGCAGCATTTGTAGTATTTGTAGCTGCTGACTTTTAATTTTTTTTTTAAGCAGACCTCCTCTTTAATTTGATCGTTTTATTTTGTCATATTCGCTATTTTAGAATGATTTGTTTTCAGAATTTGTTTCATATATTCATTATTTTTAAATCAATTCAAAATTTAAAAGTCAAAAGATTCAAATTTCAGAGTTCGGTTCTACTCTATTCTATTCCTTTTTATTCTGTTCTGTTCTTTTCTATTTGATTCCATAAAACATCCTAAGTAATTATCATCATCTTATTTCACTTTTATACCTCACTTTATTTATTGCAAATTTATAAATTTCAAAATCATTTTCGGATTCAATTTCAAATTAGAATTTATTTTCAAATTCAAATTTGGATAATTCGTTTAGTTATAATTTATGTAGAATTGGTTGAAATTTGTTATTATTATGATTGGAAATTCAGATCCATCCAAATCTCTGAATGTTGAAAATTTTGTCCAAATCTCAGTTTGTAACAAAACGAATCACACGTGTCTAGTCAACGTCCTTGGCCTGGAAGGTCCTGGTCCATACATGGCCTATGTTCCACAGGGTCTCTTCTCTCTTGTGTTAGATGTTATAGGGGGTCTCTTCTCTCATGTGTTAGATGTTATAGGGGGTCTCTTCTCTCGTGTGTTAGATGTTATAGGGGGTCTCTTCTCTCTTGTGTTAGATGTTATAGGGGGTCTCTTCTCTCATGTGTTAGATGTTATAGGGGGTCTCTTCTCTCTTATGTTAGATGTTATAGGGGGTCTCTTCTCTCTTGTGTTAGATGTTATAGGGGGTCTCTTCTCTCATGTGTTAGATGTTATAGGGGGTCTCTTCTCTCATGTGTTAGATGTTATAGGGGGTCTCCTTTCTCATGTGTTAGATGTTATAGGGGGGTCTCTTCTCTCATGTGTTAGATGTTATAGGGGGTCTCTTCTCTCATGTGTTAGATGTTATAGGGGGTCTCTTCTCTCGTGTGTTAGATGTTATAGGGGGTCTCTTCTCTCTTGTGTTAGATGTTATAGGGGGTCTCTTCTCTCTTGTGTTAGATGTTATAGGAGGTCTCTTCTCTCATGTGTTAGATGTTATAGGGGGTCTCTTCTCTCTTATGTTAGATGTTATAGGGGGTCTCTTCTCTCATGTGTTAGATGTTATAGGGGGTCTCTTCTCTCATGTGTTAGATGTTATAGGGGGTCTCTTCTCTCTTGTGTTAGATGTTATAGGGGGTCTCTTCTCTCTTGTGTTAGATGTTATAGGGGGTCTCTTCTCTCATGTGTTAGATGTTATAGGGGGTCTCTTCTCTCTTATGTTAGATGTTATAGGGGGTCTCTTCTCTCATGTGTTAGATGTTATAGGGGGTCTCCTTTCTCATGTGTTAGATGTTATAGGGGGGTCTCTTCTCTCATGTGTTAGATGTTATAGGGGGTCTCTTCTCTCATGTGTTAGATGTTATAGGGGGTCTCTTCTCTCTTATGTTAGACGTTATAGGGGGTCTCTTCTCTCATGTGTTAGATGTTATAGGGGGTCTCCTTTCTCATGTGTTAGATGTTATAGGGGGGTCTCTTCTCTCATGTGTTAGATGTTATAGGGGGTCTCTTCTCTCATGTGTTAGATGTTATAGGGGGTCTCTTCTCTCTTGTGTTAGATGTTATAGGGGGTCTCTTCTCTCATGTGTTAGATGTTATAGGGGGTCTCTTCTCTCTTATGTTAGATGTTATAGGGGGTCTCTTCTCTCATGTGTTAGATGTTATAGGGGGTCTCTTCTCTCATGTGTTAGATGTTATAGGGGGTCTCCTTTCTCATGTGTTAGATGTTATAGGGGGGTCTCTTCTCTCATGTGTTAGATGTTATAGGGGGTCTCTTCTCTCATGTGTTAGATGTTATAGGGGGTCTCTTCTCTCTTGTGTTAGATGTTATAGGGGGTCTCTTCTCTCATGTGTTAGATGTTATAGGGGGTCTCTTCTCTCTTATGTTAGATGTTATAGGGGGTCTCTTCTCTCATGTGTTAGATGTTATAGGGGGTCTCTTCTCTCATGTGTTAGATGTTATAGGGGGTCTCCTTTCTCATGTGTTAGATGTTATAGGGGGGTCTCTTCTCTCATGTGTTAGATGTTATAGGGGGTCTCTTCTCTCTTGTGTTACATGTTATAGGGGGTCTCTTCTCTCCTGTGTTAGATGTTATAGGGGGTCTCTTCTCTCGTGTGTTAGATGTTATAGGGGGTCTCCTTTCTCATGTGTTAGATGTTATAGGGGGTCTCTTCTCTCTTGTGTTAGATGTTATAGGGGGTCTCTTCTCTCATGTGTTAGATGTTATAGGGGGTCTCTTCTCTCTTGTGTTACATGTTATAGGGGGTCTCTTCTCTCATGTGTTAGATGTTATAGGGGGTCTCTTCTCTCTTGTGTTAGATGTTATAGGGGGTCTCTTCTCTCATGTGTTAGATGTTATAGGGGGTCTCTTCTCTCTTGTGTTAGATGTTATAGGGGGTCTCTTCTCTCATGTGTTAGATGTTATAGGGGGTCTCTTCTCTCATGTGTTAGATGTTATAGGGGGTCTCCTCTCTCATGTGTTAGATGTTATAGGGGGTCTCTTCTCTCTTGTGTTAGATGTTATAGGGGGTCTCTTCTCTCATGTGTTAGATGTTATAGGGGGTCTCCTTTCTCATGTGTTAGATGTTATAGGGGGGTCTCTTCTCTCATGTGTTAGATGTTATAGGGGGTCTCTTCTCTCATGTGTTAGATGTTATAGGGGGTCTCCTCTCTCATGTGTTAGATGTTATAGGGGGTCTCTTCTCTCTTGTGTTAGATGTTATAGGGGGTCTCTTCTCTCATGTGTTAGATGTTATAGGGGGTCTCCTTTCTCATGTGTTAGATGTTATAGGGGGTCTCCTCTCTCATGTGTTAGATGTTATAGGGGGTCTCTTCTCTCTTGTGTTAGATGTTATAGGGGGTCTCTTCTCTCATGTGTTAGATGTTATAGGGGGTCTCCTTTCTCATGTGTTAGATGTTATAGGGGGGTCTCTTCTCTCATGTGTTAGATGTTATAGGGGGGTCTCTTCTCTCATGTGTTAGATGTTATAGGGGGTCTCTTCTCTCTTGTGTTACATGTTATAGGGGGTCTCTTCTCTCGTGTGTTAGATGTTATAGGGGGTCTCTTCTCTCTTGTGTTAGATGTTATAGGGGGTCTCTTCTCTCGTGTGTTAGATGTTATAGGGGGTCTCTTCTCTCATGTGTTAGATGTTATAGGGGGTCTCTTCTCTCTTGTGTTAGATGTTATAGGGGGTCTCTTCTCTCGTGTGTTAGATGTTATAGGGGGTCTCTTCTCTCATGTGTTAGATGTTATAGGGGGTCTCTTCTCTCTTGTGTTAGATGTTATAGGGGGTCTCTTCTCTCATGTGTTAGATGTTATAGGGGGTCTCTTCTCTCTTGTGTTAGATGTTATAGGGGGTCTCTTCTCTCATGTGTTAGATGTTATAGGGGGTCTCTTCTCTCATGTGTTAGATGTTATAGGGGGTCTCCTTTCTCATGTGTTAGATGTTATAGGGGGGTCTCTTCTCTCATGTGTTAGATGTTATAGGGGGTCTCTTCTCTCATGTGTTAGATGTTATAGGGGGTCTCTTCTCTCTTGTGTTAGATGTTATAGGGGGTCTCTTCTCTCATGTGTTAGATGTTATAGGGGGTCTCTTCTCTCTTATGTTAGATGTTATAGGGGGTCTCTTCTCTCATGTGTTAGATGTTATAGGGGGTCTCTTCTCTCATGTGTTAGATGTTATAGGGGGTCTCCTTTCTCATGTGTTAGATGTTATAGGGGGGTCTCTTCTCTCATGTGTTAGATGTTATAGGGGGTCTCTTCTCTCATGTGTTAGATGTTATAGGGGGTCTCTTCTCTCTTGTGTTAGATGTTATAGGGGGTCTCTTCTCTCATGTGTTAGATGTTATAGGGGGTCTCTTCTCTCTTATGTTAGATGTTATAGGGGGTCTCTTCTCTCATGTGTTAGATGTTATAGGGGGTCTCTTCTCTCATGTGTTAGATGTTATAGGGGGTCTCCTTTCTCATGTGTTAGATGTTATAGGGGGGTCTCTTCTCTCATGTGTTAGATGTTATAGGGGGTCTCTTCTCTCATGTGTTAGATGTTATAGGGGGTCTCTTCTCTCTTGTGTTAGATGTTATAGGGGGTCTCTTCTCTCTTGTGTTAGATGTTATAGGGGGTCTCTTCTCTCATGTGTTAGATGTTATAGGGGGTCTCATCTCTCATGTGTTAGATGTTATAGGGGGTCTCTTCTCTCATGTGTTAGATGTTATAGGGGGTCTCTTCTCTCTTATGTTAGATGTTATAGGGGGTCTCTTCTCTCATGTGTTAGATGTTATAGGGGGTCTCTTCTCTCATGTGTTAGATGTTATAGGGGGTCTCCTTTCTCATGTGTTAGATGTTATAGGGGGGTCTCTTTTCTCATGTGTTAGATGTTATAGGGGGTCTCTTCTCTCTTGTGTTACATGTTATAGGGGGTCTCTTCTCTCGTGTGTTAGATGTTATAGGGGGTCTCCTTTCTCATGTGTTAGATGTTATAGGGGGTCTCTCCTCTCTTGTGTTAGATGTTATAGGGGGTCTCTTCTCTCATGTGTTAGATGTTATAGGGGGTCTCTTCTCTCATGTGTTAGATGTTATAGGGGGGTCTCTTCTCTCTTGTGTTAGATGTTATAGGGGGTCTCTTCTCTCATGTGTTAGATGTTATAGGGGGTCTCCTTTCTCATGTGTTAGATGTTATAGGGGGTCTCTTCTCTCATGTGTTAGATGTTATAGGGGGTCTCTTCTCTCATGTGTTAGATGTTATAGGGGGTCTCCTTTCTCATGTGTTAGATGTTATAGGGGGGTCTCTTCTCTCATGTGTTAGATGTTATAGGGGGTCTCTTCTCTCTTGTGTTAGATGTTATAGGGGGTCTCTTCTCTCATGTGTTAGATGTTATAGGGGGTCTCTTCTCTCATGTGTTAGATGTTATAGGGGGGTCTCTTCTCTCTTGTGTTAGATGTTATAGGGGGTCTCTTCTCTCATGTGTTAGATGTTATAGGGGGTCTCCTTTCTCATGTGTTAGATGTTATAGGGGGTCTCTTCTCTCATGTGTTAGATGTTATAGGGGGTCTCTTCTCTCATGTGTTAGATGTTATAGGGGGTCTCCTTTCTCATGTGTTAGATGTTATAGGGGGGTCTCTTCTCTCATGTGTTAGATGTTATAGGGGGTCTCTTCTCTCTTGTGTTACATGTTATAGGGGGTCTCTTCTCTCGTGTGTTAGATGTTATAGGGGGTCTCTTCTCTCATGTGTTAGATGTTATAGGGGGTCTCTTCTCTCATGTGTTAGATGTTATAGGGGGTCTCTTCTCTCTTGTGTTAGATGTTATAGGGGGTCTCTTCTCTCTTGTGTTAGATGTTATAGGGGGTCTCTTCTCTCATGTGTTAGATGTTATAGGGGGTCTCTTCTCTCTTGTGTTAGATGTTATAGGGGGTCTCTTCTCTCATGTGTTAGATGTTATAGGGGGTCTCTTCTCTCATGTGTTAGATGTTATAGGGGGTCTCTTCTCTCATGTGTTAGATGTTATAGGGGGTCTCTTCTCTCATGTGTTAGATGTTATAGGGGGTCTCTTCTCTCTTGTGTTACATGTTATAGGGGGTCTCTTCTCTCGTGTGTTAGATGTTATAGGGGGTCTCTTCTCTCTTGTGTTAGATGTTATAGGGGGTCTCTTCTCTCATGTGTTAGATGTTATAGGGGGTCACTTCTCTCATGTGTTAGATGTTATAGGGGGTCTCCTTTCTCATGTGTTAGATGTTATAGGGGGGTCTCTTCTCTCATGTGTTAGATGTTATAGGGGGTCTCTTCTCTCTTGTGTTACATGTTATAGGGGGTCTCTTCTCTCGTGTGTTAGATGTTATAGGGGGTCTCTTCTCTCATGTGTTAGATGTTATAGGGGGTCTCTTCTCTCTTGTGTTAGATGTTATAGGGGGTCTCTTCTCTCGTGTGTTAGATGTTATAGGGGGTCTCTTCTCTCATGTGTTAGATGTTATAGGGGGTCTCTTCTCTCTTGTGTTAGATGTTATAGGGGGTCTCTTCTCTCGTGTGTTAGATGTTATAGGGGGTCTCTTCTCTCTTGTGTTAGATGTTATAGGGGGTCTCTTCTCTCATGTGTTAGATGTTATAGGGGTCTCTTCTCTCATGTGTTAGATGTTATAGGGGGTCTCTTCTCTCTTGTGTTAGATGTTATAGGGGGTCTCTTCTCTCATGTGTTAGATGTTATAGGGGGTCTCTTCTCTCATGTGTTAGATGTTATAGGGGGTCTCTTCTCTCATGTGTTAGATGTTATAGGGGGTCTCTTCTCTCATGTGTTAGATGTTATAGGGGGTCTCCTTTCTCATGTGTTAGATGTTATAGGGGGGTCTCTTCTCTCATGTGTTAGATGTTATAGGGGGTCTCTTCTCTCATGTGTTAGATGTTATAGGGGGTCTCTTCTCTCATGTGTTAGATGTTATAGGGGGTCTCTTCTCTCTTGTGTTACATGGTTATAGGGGGTCTCTTCTCTCGTGTGTTAGATGTTATAGGGGGTCTCCTTTCTCATGTGTTAGATGTTATAGGGGGTCTCTTCTCTCTTGTGTTAGATGTTATAGGGGGTCTCTTCTCTCTTGTGTTAGATGTTATAGGGGGTCTCTTCTCTCATGTGTTAGATGTTATAGGGGGTCTCTTCTCTCATGTGTTAGATGTTATAGGGGGTCTCTTCTCTCTTGTGTTAGATGTTATAGGGGGTCTCTTCTCTCATGTGTTAGATGTTATAGGGGGTCTCTTCTCTCTTGTGTTAGATGTTATAGGGGGTCTCTTCTCTCTTGTGTTAGATGTTATAGGGGTCTCTTCTCTCATGTGTTAGATGTTATAGGGGTCTCTCCTCTCGTGTGTTAGATGTTATAGGGGGTCTCTTCTCTCATGTGTTAGATGTTATAGGGGTCTCCTTTCTCATGTGTTAGATGTTATAGGGGGTCTCTTCTCTCATGTGTTAGATGTTATAGGGGGTCTCCTTTCTCATGTGTTAGATGTTATAGGGGGGTCTCTTCTCTCATGTGTTAGATGTTATAGGGGGTCTCCTCTCTCATGTGTTAGATGTTATAGGGGGTCTCTTCTCTCTTGTGTTACATGTTATAGGGGGTCTCTTCTCTCGTGTGTTAGATGTTATAGGGGGTCTCCTTTCTCATGTGTTAGATGTTATAGGGGGTCTCTTCTCTCATGTGTTAGATGTTATAGGGGGTCTCTTCTCTCTTGTGTTAGATGTTATAGGGGGTCTCTTCTCTCTTGTGTTAGATGTTATAGGGGGTCTCTTCTCTCATGTGTTAGATGTTATAGGGGGTCTCTTCTCTCTTGTGTTAGATGTTATAGGGGGTCTCTTCTCTCTTGTGTTAGATGTTATAGGGGGTCTCTTCTCTCATGTGTTAGATGTTATAGGGGGTCTCTTCTCTCATGTGTTAGATGTTATAGGGGGTCTCTTCTCTCATGTGTTAGATGTTATAGGGGGTCTCTTTCTCATGTGTTAGATGTTATAGGGGGTCTCTTCTCTCATGTGTTAGATGTTATAGGGGGTCTCCTTTCTCATGTGTTAGATGTTATAGGGGGTCTCTTCTCTCATGTGTTAGATGTTATAGGGGGTCTCCTCTCTCATGTGTTAGATGTTATAGGGGGTCTCTTCTCTCTTGTGTTACATGTTATAGGGGGTCTCTTCTCTCGTGTGTTAGATGTTATAGGGGGTCTCCTTTCTCATGTGTTAGATGTTATAGGGGGTCTCTTCTCTCATGTGTTAGATGTTTATAGGGGGTCTCTTCTCTCTTGTGTTAGATGTTATAGGGGGTCTCTTCTCTCTTGTGTTAGATGTTATAGGGGGTCTCTTCTCTCATGTGTTAGATGTTATAGGGGGTCTCTTCTCTCTTGTGTTAGATGTTATAGGGGGTCTCTTCTCTCCTGTGTTAGATGTTATAGGGGGTCTCTTCTCTCTTGTGTTAGATGTTATAGGGGGTCTCTTCTCTCATGTGTTAGATGTTATAGGGGGTCTCTTCTCTCATGTGTTAGATGTTATAGGGGGTCTCTTCTCTCTTGTGTTAGATGTTATAGGGGGTCTCTTCTCTCATGTGTTACATGTTATAGGGGGTCTCTTCTCTCGTGTGTTAGATGTTATAGGGGGTCTCTTCTCTCATGTGTTAGATATTATAGGGGGTCTCTCCTCTCGTGTGTTAGATGTTATAGGGGGTCTCTTCTCTCGTGTGTTAGATGTTATAGGGGGTCTCTTCTCTCGTGTGTTAGATGTTATAGGGGGTCTCTTCTCTCTTGTGTTAGATGTTATAGGGGGTCTCTTCTCTCATGTGTTAGATGTTATAGGGGGTCTCTTCTCTCTTGTGTTAGATGTTATAGGGGTCTCTTCTCTCATGTGTTACATGTTATAGGGGGTCTCTTCTCTCGTGTGTTAGATGTTATAGGGGGTCTCTTCTCTCATGTGTTAGATGTTATAGGGGGTCTCTCCTCTCGTGTGTTAGATGTTATAGGGGGTCTCTTCTCTCGTGTGTTAGATGTTATAGGGGGTCTCTTCTCTCTGTGTTAGATGTTATAGGGGGTCTCTTCTCTCGTGTGTTAGATGTTATAGGGGGTCTCTTCTCTCATGTGTTAGATGTTATAGGGGGTCTCTTCTCTCATGTGTTAGATGTTATAGGGGGTCTCTTCTCTCATGTGTTAAATGTTATAGGGGGTCTCTCCTCTCGTGTGTTAGATGTTATGGGGGTCTCTTCTCTCTTGTGTTAGATGTTATAGGAGGTCTCTTCTCTCATGTGTTAGATGTTATAGGGGGTCTCTTCTCTCGTGTGTTAGATGTTATAGGGGGTCTCTTCTCTCGTGTGTTAGATGTTATAGGGGGTCTCTTCTCTCATGTGTTAGATGTTATAGGGGGTCTCCTTTCTCATGTGTTAGATGTTATAGGGGGTCTCTTCTCTCTTGTGTTAGATGTTATAGGGGGTCTCTTCTCTCATGTGTTAGATGTTATAGGGGGTCTCTTCTCTCTTGTGTTAGATGTTATAGGGGGTCTCTTCTCTCTTGTGTTAGATGTTATAGGGGGTCTCTTCTCTCCTGTGTTAGATGTTATAGGGGGTCTCTTCTCTCATGTGTTAGATGTTATAGGGGGTCTCTTCTCTCTTGTGTTAGATGTTATAGGGGGTCTCTTCTCTCCTGTGTTAGATGTTATAGGGGGTCTCTCCTCTCTGTGTTAGATGTTATAGGGGGTCTCTTCTCTCTTGTGTTAGATGTTATAGGGGGTCTCTTCTCTCATGTGTTAGATGTTATAGGGGGTCTCTTCTCTCATGTGTTAGATGTTATAGGGGGTCTCTTCTCTCATGTGTTAGATGTTATAGGGGGTCTCTTCTCTCTTGTGTTAGATGTTATAGGGGGTCTCTTCTCTCATGTGTTAGATGTTATAGGGGGTCTCTCCTCTCGTGTGTTAGATGTTATAGGGGGTCTCTTCTCTCTTGTGTTACATGTTATAGGGGGTCTCTTCTCTCGTGTGTTAGATGTTATAGGGGGTCTCCTTTTCTCATGTGTTAGATGTTATAGGGGGTCTCTTCTCTCTTGTGTTAGATGTTATAGGGGGTCTCTTCTCTCTTGTGTTAGATGTTATAGGGGGTCTCTTCTCTCATGTGTTAGATGTTATAGGGGGTCTCTTCTCTCATGTGTTAGATGTTATAGGGGGTCTCTTCTCTCTTGTGTTAGATGTTATAGGGGGTCTCTTCTCTCATGTGTTAGATGTTATAGGGGGTCTCTTCTCTCTTGTGTTAGATGTTATAGGGGGTCTCTTCTCTCTTGTGTTAGATGTTATAGGGGGTCTCTTCTCTCATGTGTTAGATGTTATAGGGGGTCTCTTTCTCATGTGTTAGATGTTATAGGGGGTCTCTTCTCTCATGTGTTAGATGTTATAGGGGGTCTCCTCTCTCATGTGTTAGATGTTATAGGGGGTCTCTTCTCTCTTGTGTTACATGTTATAGGGGGTCTCTTCTCTCGTGTGTTAGATGTTATAGGGGGTCTCCTTCTCTCATGTGTTAGATGTTATAGGGGGTCTCTTCTCTCATGTGTTAGATGTTATAGGGGGTCTCTTCTCTCTTGTGTTAGATGTTATAGGGGGTCTCTTCTCTCTTGTGTTAGATGTTATAGGGGGTCTCTTCTCTCATGTGTTAGATGTTATAGGGGGTCTCTTCTCTCTTGTGTTAGATGTTATAGGGGGTCTCTTCTCTCCTGTGTTAGATGTTATAGGGGGTCTCTTCTCTCTTGTGTTAGATGTTATAGGGGGTCTCTTCTCTCATGTGTTAGATGTTATAGGGGGTCTCTTCTCTCATGTGTTAGATGTTATAGGGGGTCTCTTCTCTCTTGTGTTAGATGTTATAGGGGGTCTCTTCTCTCATGTGTTACATGTTATAGGGGGTCTCTTCTCTCGTGTGTTAGATGTTATAGGGGGTCTCTTCTCTCATG